>NW_027266453.1:0-87463 GCF_046630445.1 Rutidosis leptorrhynchoides | reverse complement strand
TTACGTTGACGGCAACAAATAGTGACAGAACTAGTCGTTGTGCCTCAATCACATCCCCTGGTCCAGACAAATTTAAATATCCTTGTCCATGGACCCCTAAATTTGCATTAGAATGTATGACAGATGACTCCTGAGCCAAATGCAAAAATAACATTTAAGTAGAACAGTCTCACCTTTTGTAAACCAGAGAACTAAACAGAAGATGAGTACAATACCCTGAGAACTACTAAATTGCTGGCCTCAAGCAAGGATGTCGCCACTAGACCATCATTGCCACCATCAATAAGCACTTTAGAATTCCACATCAAGTGCATTTTCACAGACATTCGAAGAGCCCCATAAATCTAAAATTAATATAGAAATTGATACTTATTAGAAATAGAAACCTAACATTCTAATGCAAACCTTCAATTCTATAAGGAAATAAACGAAGAAAATTGAATGCCGCTTGCCTTGATAACAGAGTCACTCATTAGAAGCTCTTCTGCCATTAACTCAAACACTGATGTCGCATAATGTGAAAGCCCGAAACTCAAAATAGCGGAACATGACAAGTGAATTTGCCTCGAACCTGATGACGTAAATTAACATGCAATGTGAGAACTAAAACCTTTAAGACGTGAATACGGTTTAAATAAGATAGAAGAGCCCCCAAAAAAAAATTAAGACCTGAACACGACTCCAAAACAAAGGAACAGAAGCTTTGGCATGATTCTGAACGTAGACATTAGTCCAAAGTGGCTGTTTAGGAAACTCTAACAGAAGCGTGTCGGTGCTTGTTGACCTATTATGATTGCTGACAATAAGACTCCGGGGGTACGGCATCGTAGTATGTCCCTGCAGCACCTGCATTTTCCGGCAGCCATAACTTTCCCCCCCTGCAAACAAAATGATGACATTGTGATAAGCAGAATTCTATCACCACATAAATGATAAACCCTAAAACTTAAGCAGATTTGTTTCATTAACCCAACAGAAAGTCTAAATGCCAACGCTATATGATACGGAAGGCATACCATGGTTAAAAAATTGTGAGTCGTCATGTCTGCTGAAAACATCTATGGAAATGCGTCCACCACCGCCTCCAGCAAAACCATCACCCCCGGATGCACTTATCTTCCCACTTCCGATCCTGTTGTACACAGAAGTTTATTATGAGCTATCAGATCGTTAGGCCATTCTCACAAAGGGTAGAAACCAGGAGATTCTTTTTAGCTCTCGGAAAGAAACAGAAGGAGAAGATTCAACAGTCTGAGATGAACTTCTCGATCAGCAAATTTATCAACCATCAACTTCATGTTGAATTTTTAAGTAGCCAAACGTCAGGATTCAGAACTGACTAAAAGCATTCCGAACAATTCACACACATGAATGATACACTGTACACTTCTGTGCCCAAAACAAGGATATCTAAGAAGACACATGCTGGAACTCAATCCTAGTTAGAACCTACTATTCAGTATAACAAAATAAATACCAGCAGCATTGTGAAAGAAATAATTTACTTCCAACTATGCCAGACCGGACGACATGCATAAATGACTACCACGACATGCAGAGTGAAGATAATTACTTACATTCTACGAGCCTTGATATGGATGCTCCCACCAGAGCCTCCACCGCCTTTAAAGCCACCGGCACCGCCATTAGCCACCAAACTGCCATTAAACTCGATCAAACCATCTATAAATAGACCAATTCTCCCTCCTCCTTCACCCCCATAATCCTCCTCTTTACTGGTAGTTCCCCCCTTGCTTCCATAACTCCACGGATGGTCCAAGTCCAACCACGAGTATGCATCTCCTCCCCACACGTCATCGGGCAGCGCCGTATTATCCGTCATACAGCTCGCTCCCCTCCCTCCATGACCACCACCGGAACCCTGCACACCAGACGGCCTCCCGCTCGTCTGTGCGGGAGGCTCACCAGCTAATCCAGTAACGTTGAAATTGAATTAACCCCGAATGTTGCGTCGGTAGCATTAACCGACAAAGTCCCGGCAACTATACTTGCGTTTTCACCCAAAGTGAATTGATCCGTTAGGTTGATAGTGATCGAACAGCCTAGTACTGGACATGCCAAAACGACGCCTGGGTGTATATGAAGGCTCCCATTTCCACCGATATAAACATCCTTGGAGAAGTTTAAGCTTGAACTCAGCTCGCAGCTGCTGTTTAGTGAGCCGCTTCCTCGGAGGTCCTCAACACAGGTCAACGTCGGAGGATGCGGCGGTGTTGGCGGAGGAGGAGGTGACGGCGGCGAGTAATCACCGTGAAAGTTTAAAAAATCGGAGTCATCCACCGACAATTCATCACCATTTGAATCAACAGAGCTTGTAGAGAATACTGACGCGACCAGAATACAGATAACCAGAGTGTGTGAATAAATTGGAGCCATTTTAAGAGATTAGAAGGTTCATTTCTCTTATACACAAAACATTCATACGAAAGGAATAAGAAATTCAAGTGAGTTGACTCAACTGAGTTGCCGATTGCACGTAGCTGAGCTGAGATGTTTTGAGTTGTTGTGTATATGTGACAATTCCGGGAATCTGTTTAGTTTTCGGAGGAGGATAGATAATAGAAAACGAGTCTTGGAAAAGAAAAGGAAAGAAAGTGAATAGAGAAGGGAAGTAAATAGGGAAGAGAAGTCATGAGTCGTGTCACGTGCATGCCACGTGCGTGATTGTGAGGCGTTTTTCCAATCTACCACCTGCTTCATTACTCTTCAGCCACGTCTAGCCATATAGATACACACGGGCTTGTATTTTAATTTTTTGAGTAAGATGTGAGCCCATATACAAAATGGAGATGACCAAAAATTAAATAAATAAAAAGCGCCAATATTAATTTGATATTTATAATTTTACAGTATAAAATTAACTGATCTAATCCTTAACTTTCCGAAATCTAATGGTAACAATATTACCGAGTTCACTATTTCGGCTCGGAGATATGATTCATCTACTTGAGAATTTCTCTTATTTTCTTTTATCACAAAAGAGAGATACAATCTCTTATGTCTACTTGTTAATCCTCTAAAGAAAATATCTTATGTCTACAGAGTTCCAACACTACTTGAAGATCAAAGCTTGACAACAGCAAATGAAGAATGTAACTGCATATTCATAACAAAATTTCTTGAATGGAATGATAAAGTTCTCGACTTTATACTTAAAGTAAATAAGAAATAAAAGAATTCAACTCTAATTTTCAAGACGACCTAACATTCTGCCTAAAATACACATCAAATGAGCATGTCAATTATCTACGGACATTAAATAGAAGACCCATTAATTCAGAAACACCATCTTCGACAATCACAGTGGACTAGTGAAATAAAAGGAACCCACATATATACATCGAAAATAAATTGAAAAATATAAAAATCCCAAAAACAACTAGAAACTAACAAATTAAACAATTACAGTAGGCTAGTGAAATAAAATGAACCCATACACAACTGCCCTTTATTCATTTAATCTCATGAAAAAAATCTCGAAACCCACGACTCTCATCTCTTGAAAAAAATCCTAGAAACCCCACAATCAAACTCAAGAATCTGTCTCTCAATCTCTATTCAAGATGCAGAGAATTCAATTGAAGCATAGCCTCCTTTAGTCCCTAAAGAACATATTCAGGGAGGACAGGCAAAGAATTGCCTTGTGCTCAGCTAATCATGGGTTGGAGGGCGATATTGACGAAGGAATCGTCGACATTTGGGATGGGCTCTCATCTCATCAGAAAGATGGATTGATGACAATAGACTATGAGTCTTTGATATCACGTTTCTTGGAGGAGGCTGCGTCCATAGCTGATAAGGCTCTAGCCTTCTATGAACAAAATATGGACTAGAATGCCCATTACTATTTTGTCTGTGGGTTAACATTCGTGGACCAAGTAATGATGTGGGCTCACTTCTGCTCTAGGCATGTAATATCTAATCATCTCCAACAAAGATATCAAAAGGTATTTTGTGCGCATCTGATATGAATTTTGGGGATGAAGCCCTCTAGAGCCTCAAGTAGGTGCTAATTTCAACAATGAGTTTCAAGGGTTCAATCACAGTCCTCTACGATGGTTCGTGTGTTTTCAAGCTCCAAGAAGTCGATGAATTAGGCCCATTATACCGTAGTGGGTTGCATATACCAGAGGTTATTAACACATGGTCGACAATTTTGACTCCTCTATCACGCAGATTCAACCAGTTTAAATCCTTAAAAGGGTAGGTGATTAACTATACATCAGAATAAGAATATTAAGGCACTGGCCTCAAGACATATACATCCAACTTTGTGGGCTCCAAAAAATGCATTCTAAACTCGAAATACTGGAGGAAGATGGTATCACTATCAACAATCTTCAAGAGGTAACACATATTGATTTTTACATGCCTTAAGATGGGTAGGGAGGTTTGCATAATACGAACATTCACACCGCAACGGACTTGGGCTCTGATATTATGATAAGATGTCTAACTCAACTCCAAAAATTAGCTCAAAGAGGAAGGTTTTCATTAAGTCATTAAAAAAATATTTAAATTTGATAATCGTCTGATGTGGGATTTTAAGATTGGACAATGTATGTGCTATATTCGAGGAAGTTGAGATGTACTTTGAATTTCAAGATGGTCCTCAAAATTTTCTTAATAGAGCACTTATTAGGGTAGGAATAATATTATTTTTCTCTCAATTATTTTAGAATTTTTTTTGTTGTAAAAATACTTGTTGACTAAAGTAAAGTCAATATTTCTTTTCAGAAACATATTGAACATATATAGTGTGAAACTGTGGGTGGATAGACACAAAATTACAGAGATACTTATTGATTAGGCACATATATTTTGATTTTATACTTTGATTTTTTGTTCAAGTGAATTCACTTTTATTGAAATTTTAAGATACAGTCTAATAGTAGGTCGTATGATATGTGTTGATTTCTATAAAGAAATTATGTATCTTTATACTTTATCTATCTATCTATTAGTGGTAGATTTTTATTTTTATTTTGAATAATATATCTATATAGTCAATATATCTGTTATATATTTGAGAATTTTCATATTTTATATTCATTTATTTATTTATATTCATATTTTACAAGTTGTAGGAAGGCAAATAAACAAACATAAATAAATCGATAGAAATTATTCATCTATTTATTTTTATTCATATTTTATAAGTTGTAAGTAGGTGTTGAAATTTGATCGTAAAAATATGATTAAAAATTTTCGTGTTTGGATTTTGGATGGAGAAATACGATATTTACAGAGAAATTTGATATTATAAAAATATCTATATTATAAAAAAAAAATTATTAACATAAAAATGATGTTAAGAAAAAAAAGTTGAATGAAATACAAAGTAAAATACATCAGATGCGACATTTTTTTTTACCATGTAATAAAATAACTCGAATTGAAAATTCTAGGCATTTCTCCACATGGCCTAGCTCTGTGATGTGATCTTCCTCCTCTATCTAATGGTTATAACTCCAAGATTTCACCATCTCAGCTTTGACGGGAAATACTAGAGAAAGAAAAAAAAAATATCAATGAAATGAATGAACGTGGGGAAGATTAATTTAAAACCAAAGGTCTTAATAATTACCTTGTTAATGAGAGAAATGTAGTAAGGCTTCACTTTCTCCACATCAACCAAAGTTTTGCTCTTGCTGTAAAGATCGTACTTGCTACAAAGAATTTAAAAAGAAATCAACAATTAGATTTTTACGAGTTACGAATTAGCTTTTACTAATTAATTAAATTAAATTAAAGGTGAAGTAATTACTTGAAGATATGGAGCCATTTGAGATTCTCCTTATCCTCTTCATTCATCAGGTGTTTGTATGCTCCTCCAGTGTGCAAAGCTTAAAAATTATTTGGATTTACGTTAATTAGTCTCATATACTAATATTAAATATCGTTCATATTCATTAATTAGAGAAAATAAGGTTATTAAATATTACTATTAATTAATCAACGCTTACGATAAAATGAATGGTATCGGATTGACGAACAATCCAGCAGATGGAAGAGTGGTTCCATTCTCCTTTGCCACCTAAACAAAGTAAAATTTTATAGTTAGTGTAATTGCTTTAAGATTAACTATATGGTCCACTTAGAGATATGAAATCGATCGATCTCAAGTCTCAATAAAGTAAGAAAGGAAATTATACAATATAGAAGTAATATAAAACGTACCAAGTACATGTAATCGTCGTGGCCCCATGAAATGACGACATTGTCAAGCCCACAACCTTCCTTGTAGATTCCGTTTTTAGTATTGTAGGCTGGATTGTTGAAATCGAGATTCTCCTTAAAATACTGAAATATGACATACATTACAAAAACATCAGTCTCGGTTTGTTACGGATATTTATAAATTGTCTGGAAATTATGTGGCGAATCGACAAAGTGTAATTAAGATTAAATTAAAATGGATTAATTAAGCTAATTAATTAAGACCTTGTGATGAACATTGGCTTCGTGAAATGCACAGCCAAGAGGGAATGTGTCGCCGACGACTGCCCATTGAGGAAGCTCTCCAAAGCTAGGAAGAAGCAGAACTTTTCCAAGATCTACAAATAAATTAATTCAATCGTTTTAATAATTAATTAAAATAATATAATTCCAAAAATGAAACTAATCAGACCGATTCGATTTGGTCCATAACCAACCCGATAAGGCCGACAGATCCTTTTCTTTGATTAATTAGGTTTTTATCTTATCCGTATATAGTCAAGTTCAACTACAAGACTAAATTAGCTGGGACTCGACTGGAACACGTTCTTTGAACAAAGTCAAATATTGTGACGATACGTCTACTAAATATTTATGTTCAAGTAGTTTAACTTCAAAGGAAAGACTAATTAATTAAAAGTGATCGACTAAACGAAAAGAAAATCCGAAATTAAGAAGAATAACGATTAGTATATACCATGAATAAGAGCGGTCAAATGAAGCCAATCCTCATCAGGATAGTCTTTTCGAATGGCTTCAGCAGATTGCAACAAATGCTGAATCTGAGGCTCATCCAAATCAGGGTCACTTTCGTCAACAACTTCATTCAAAAGCTCACAACATTCCCATATGCTCATCTCAACTCTGTTCAATTTCCCATACTCTTCTCTCATCTTCTTAACCTAAATTTAATTAATTTATGCACACAAAAATTGTTATTATTAGTATTAAAACTGATATATAGACGACATATAGGGTATAAATAAATAGTTTAAATTCGTCTTGCTTACAAAATCATAAGTCTGGTTAATGTGTTGGTTGCGATAGAATTCCTCCACACCCTTTTGCCTTGCACTCTCAGCATTGTAATCCCTACACGAAGAAATTTCATTAATACTAGTATAAGATAAAATCGTTGATGTTAACATCATATGAAATTTCTTGATGAATATATATATATATATATATGTATATCAACCTGAATGCCTTGCCAAATGCGTTCATCTCCGGAGCAATGAACGCATTGTCGGAATCCGATTCTGGCTCTGACTTGGATGTGGCATGTGGTACGATGAAGCCGCCGTCTAACACTAATTCATTAGTCTCCTCGACCGATTGCTTGTCTTCCACTTGTGATCCTAATAACATTAAATTCTATTAGATAAATTTGTAACAAAGAAAAACCATTGATTATTCATGTGTAGACATAGTATAGTACCGTATTCGGGTTGTGCAATGAGAATAGTCATCTTCCCCGACTAGAAAAAGAAACTGAACAGAATATGGGGATGTATGTGGAAGAAACGGAAAAGAAGAGGGGTAAAAATAGAAATAAACGCACGGAATTGAGGAAGCAAGGGAACAAAAAATAATGGGGTTTGTGAGAATGAGACTTTAGGCATATGGTATTTATAGTCATGACATAAGAAGTCCTTCCTTGATATTTGGAAGATCTTGTGTCCTCGTTTGTAAGAATCCGAGTCCTTAACTGAAAAATCTATGTTTTCATTATCCGCATACATGAGCGAAACCCACGCTCCTTCTGTTGCGTGTAATCACCTTACAGCTGTACTAATCCTAATTTTGTTTTATTTCGGATAAAATGTACTAATCCTGTTTTAATTGCAGCCTGGATTTTTCTTTATCCAAAATGATAACGAATTCAAAGAACCAAATATCTAAAGCCACGGTGTAATTCTTATCAAATTCAAAAATTAGTAAATAAATTGGGGATTTTCTTTTATATTAACGAAATTTTTCTTAATATATATCACGTTATTATAGTTGAAATCAAATTAGGGTAGTGACGTGGAGGCACGCTCAATTAAGCGCGTTTGGAGTTAGCACTTCAATCCAATAACAAGCTGTTGCGTACATGACTCAGCTTTACGTGGATACACTAATCCCAGCTAAAAATCGGGTTACCTGACTCAGCACCTAGTCACAATTAACAAGCGCTGACTTCTAGTTTCCGCCGTTTAAATTAAAATCCAAATGGTTGATATGCGATCACGCGAATGAATTCCTACTTAGCCGTCCAATGTACAAACGGTGTAGATTTTGCCACGTCATTAGAATCAACAATGGGAAAACTCACATACTGTTTATAAATATTGTTCATTCTGTTGATCCAATAAAAAATTAACATGTTTATTATATTTGATGCGAAATCAAATTACTTAACTAAACTTTTAAATTGTCTATACTATTCTCATCTTGTGTGATAAACATATCTCAAGTCGGCTCAAAGGGAAGTTCTATAGAACAGCAGTGAGACCTGCTATTCTATATGGAAAGTGAATGTTGGCCGATAAAGAAACAACAAGAACACAAGGTTAAGGTTGCAGAGATGCGGATGTTGAGATGGTCGAGTGGACTTACTTTGAAAGATAAAGTCCGAAACGAGACTATTAGGAGCAACCTTAAAGTTGCACCTATAGATGAGAAGATGAGAGAGGGTAGACTTAGGTGGTTCGGGCATGTGAGACGTAGACCTATAGATGCTCCGATTAGGAAGTGTGAGGACATAGATATAGGAACAGAGAGGGAGGGGAGACCTAGACTTACGTGGGAGAGGGTAATTAGGAAGGATTTAGAGTTATTAGATATTTCAGAAGATTTAGTAGAGGAGAGAGGGGAGTGGAGGCGTAGTATCCATGTAGCAGATGCCTTATAGATAATTTCGTTTGGGATGGTAGGTTTATTGATAGGTTTATTTGTAGGGTATATGTTTTAGTTATAGGTTAGTGCTAGTTATATATGTTTCTATGTCTCATTGGATGATTTTTTTTTATATATATATATATATCATATATGCGTCGGAATACGGCATGTGAGTTACACATAGCCCTTGTGCTTAAAAGCTGAGGATTCATATAGCCGACTCCACACTGTGGAATTGAGGCTTGTTGTTGTTGTTGTTGTATACTATTCTCATCTCCTTTCACTCCTCTTCAATCATTCGTAACCTCCACAACACCACCATATTAGGAATTTGACTCGCATCTTTTATCTCTTTCAATTATGAATTATCTTACATCGTTTTTATTCATTTAAAACTTCTTCTTTTTTTCTTTTTTTCCATCCGAAAAGATATTTTAGATTTCAACATTTTCGTATTGCAATTGTAAACCCAAAAATTCTAATTATTTTTGTTTTGCAATAGCAATATCAATTTATTATTTTGTGCGATTTGTATTTTGTGTGGACTTTTATTTGATGCTTTGAGTCTTGACAGTGAATGTGTGAGAGAAAAATAGAAAAGAAGCCAATCGATGAGATGGAGAGAGAAAATGACAAAAAAATAGAGAATATTTTAGTCATTTAACACTAAACAACATGAACAATATTTATAAAAAAAACATGTAAGTTTTTTCCATCAACAAAAATAATTTTTTTTATTTATTGTAACGTCAAACGTTTTAGTTTCTGTTAATAATAAAAAGACAGTATCAATAGTATACTAGTAAGGCTATTTTGGATGGACAGACTGATTTCATGGGTTTTGGAACGTGAGTAGAATTAGATCCGATTAGGATTCAGATGTTTTAGTTTCTGTTGGTAATAAAAATACTGTACCATTAGTATATTAGTAGGGCTGTTTTTTATGGGCAGACTGATTTTATAGGTTTCAGGACGGGAGTAAGATTAGACCGGACTAGGATTTGAGCGTTGGTTTCGGTAAATCCATTGGGCCTTTGGACAGAATGACTTGAAGGGAAAGATTAACGAGTCAAATCCTATAGAGCCTTTGAAATGTATGTTTTGGACATAAGATTCAAGCACAAATGACCAAAACTACTCATACTACTAGAAAACGAGACAAACTCGCTTCTCAACAACAAATTTTAACAATGTATCGAATTCTAAGGAAAACAAACATTATTGATTGAAAATAAACATTCAAAAACTACATATTGTTTGTCTAGATAATACAAACACATTACAAAATTCTTAAAACAGTTTTACACATCCATCCAACAAATAGATTTCACAACCATCACTTTGTTTTACGATCAACCAGAAATTATACATATGCTTCTCTTTTCTCTAGTTCAACGGAGCAGAACATATCAACACCATCTTTTCTGCCATGGTTAGGTCCAATGCAGGCACCCATTGATCCAACCTCTTGAAGTTATAGATTTTGACCAATTTAGCCTACAAAAATACAACAGGCACAAGACAATTAAACCAACATTAGCTAGACTACAAATTGAAATGACCAATGGAAATGCAAGCAAGTTACCATTATATCTGTTTTAATTTCAGCCTCTTCTTGTCAAAACTCAATGATCTCCTAGAATAAAATTCAGGATCTTCAAAAATTTATTTTATTCAGTGAAACAGACTTTCGTGTTGTTGTTGAACTGCCTCACTTCAATTTTCTTCTTCATTTATCACTTCCCTCCAACCTAATCACTGTCTCACTTAACATCTTTCTCTTCTTGAAAATTGATTCAATGTTAATTGGACCAGCTTTCAATATGTTCTCCTTCTTCTCCTCATATATTGGGTCATCAACAGGCTCTTTCTTTTTCTGCTTGACATTGTCTTCAACAACATTAACAGCTTCCCTCTCTTCAGAAGGTATATGCAACAATTTTTCAATATGAAAGGCAGAATATCTTACAATAAGATGTAGATGAACCATCCATTGTAGCTTTCTCCTCAGCAAAAGGGACAAAACAGAATCAGAACAAGAAGAAGAATTCTAAAGCAAAACTTATCTGCAACCATTGTGGTAAGAAAAGCTATATTGAAACTAAATGCTACAAATTATAGGTTTCTCACCTGACTTCAAATTCATAAGAAATACTTCTACAAACTTATCTGTTGCAACAGAACTTAAAGTGACACAAAAGACAGCAACCATGACCATCTCACAAGATGAATATGAATATCTCAAAAGACAGGCTCAATCAAACTCTCAATCTCAAGTCTCTACTAACAATATGGCCAACACAACTCATGCTTTCAATGGATATCAACATGGAATAAAAGGTACAAGGTCCTACATCTAAACAGTCACAACATTCAAGTAGGTTATCATGTAATTTTTTATGAGCATGTCTTTCCCTACAATGGACCACAAGTAGATTTAGATAGTTTTTGTTCTATGATTCCTTCAAGAAGGAAGAATGTACCTGTTTTGGATGAAGAGTCTGTATCACATCATTCCATGCATGAAAATGATCTTGAACATCTAATATTGATCATGAACATTTTGTTGAAGAAATGTCTGATTTTCAGAAACTGATACAGAATCTGTACAAGTGATACAACTAGAAATTAGAGAATCTTCTAGAACTAGATTCACACCTAAGCATTTAGAAGATTACCATTATAATCTAGTCCAAGTCTTATCTCAGCAGGACCATAACACTTTCCTCAAAGACTCGATCAACATTCTAATACCAGATACTCCACATTCAATTTAAAATCATTTTTCAAAATTTTCTCAAAAACATCTTACTTTTACTTTAAAGATTTGTTGTCAAAAAAAACCAAATAATTTTAAGCAAGCTATGGAAAATGAGAAATGGCAAACAACTAAAAAGACATAACTGAAAGCCCCTCTTAGATAATCAAACTTGGGTTATATCTGACCTGCCTAAAGGAAAAAGAGCTATTGGTTGTATATGGGCGTTTAAACTGAAGCATAAGTCAGATGGCTCCATTAAAAGATATAAATACAGGCTTGTTTTCAAGGGTTACACTCAGAACGAAGGGATAGACTACTCAGAAACTTTCTCTCCATTTCTAAAGTTCTTGCTATTGCAACTTTTAAGAAATGACATACTGCTCAATTAGACATCAGTAATGCTTTCTTACATGGTGATCTAGATGAAGAAGTATACATGAAAGCTCTCCCAGATTCAGACATTCCCCTTTATAAGGTTTGTAAACTGACAAAATCACTCTATGGACTCAAACAAGCAAGTAGGCAATGGAATTTCAAACAAACTGAAGCATTGACACAGTTTGGATATTCTCAATCAAGTTCCGATCATTCATTATTCATCAAGCATGAAACTGAGTCTTTTACGGTCATTCTAGTCTTTGTTGATGATTTGATCATTGCAGGAAATAATTTCAACCAAATCACAACAACCAAAATCCTTCTTACATGACAAGTTCAGTATCAAGGATTTAGGAAATCTCAAATACTTTCTAGGTTTTGAAATTGCAAGATCACATAAGGGAATTCATATGTGTCAAAGGAAGTATACCTTGGAACTTCTCTCTGAATCTGATTTCTTTGGTTGCAAGCCTTCATCCACTCCTATGTTGTATTCTGTAGAGTTCTCTGATAAGTCCCTAAAGCTGATTGATCCCTCCATCTACAGAACACTGATTGGAAAGCTGCTTTACCTTACTCACACAGGACCTGACATATGACAAAACACACAACACTTGTCACAATTTCTGTGTGATCCAACAAAAGAACACTTGAAAGCTACATATAGAGTTTTAAGATACCTGAAAACTTCTCCAGGACAAGGTTTGTTCTTCCATATGATAAAAAATTGGAGCTCAAATCTTACTCTGATGCAGATTGGGTTAAGTGTCCTTTGACAAGGAAATCGGTCACAGGATTTTGTATCTTTCTTGGTGACTCTATTATTTCCAGAAATCTAAGAAGCAATCCACCATTTCACATTCTTCTACAAGCAGAGTATAGAGCTATCGCCATGGTTGCCTGTGAGCTTCAGTTGATTCGTTATCTTCTTCAAGATTTCCAGATACATCATTCTCAACCTGCTCTTTTATATCGTGACAATCAATCCGTCATTCACATAGCTCGAAATGTTATTTCTATGAACGGACAAAACACATTGAAATTGATTGTCATATTATAAGAAATCAGGTGAAAGCAGGTCTGATTCAATTGCTTTCGATCCCATCTTCTCTGCAAATTGCGAACCTGTTCACCAAATCACAGCGAGCATCCATATTTCGTCTGTTTCTTTCCAAGTTCGGACTTCTCGAACTTAGACAAGTTTCGTTTGTGGGGGCTGTTGCTTCTGCTTCAAGCTAAAGCCAACTCCTTCTTCTTTCACAAGGTTTCACTGTACAGAAATCCAAATGACATCACTTCAACCACTCTCAACCATTCCACCACTTCATATGTGGCTGAGACAACAATCGCAAAATATTGAGCAAAGATGGACTAAGTTTCTTAGTACTTAATATATTTAATTAATCATCCATCATACAATTTATAGTATAAATATGTACAACATTATCTTGTAATTGATCACTTTGAGTTAATAGAAAAATTAAAATTCTCTCTCACAAAATTATCTCTTTCGATTCTTAATCTAGCTTATACCAAAAACTTAAACAGAAAGACTACAATTAAATTTACTTATCTCAAATTTTATATAGAAATTTCTTCATCTTCGTGTTTCTATCTCTATCTGAGAAATGAAAGGAATGGTTTTAAGTGTAGGTATGGCAAATTGCATGAAAAAATTGTAATTTAGCAACTAGTGACAGCTGGTCGGTGCCAGGCGTAACCAGGATAGAACCAGCGGTGACAACGTAACCAGCCGTCATCTTCTACCACCGACGCGTCCAACTCTCTTTTTTTTCTTTTAAAATAAAGCTCAGGCCGACTCCCGAGAGGAAGAAAAAGTTGGTCACATTTATTTCATTGGAAACAAATTGCTGACGCTCGTCAACACCTACTCACATTAAACTTTCTATTTTTTTCTTTTAGTATCGACAAATTCAGTTTGTTCATAAAAAGAAAACGACAAATTCAGTTTTATCTCATTTAATATTCAATTAAATATACCATCTTGCCCCTCACTTGTTCCATATTTACCAGATCATCATGACCATTGGCTATGTTTAAAATTAATTAGTCAAAATTTAAATGATGATCTAATAGTGATAAACACTTTGTTAATGAACAAGTAAGGTACTCGCTTAACTACAATGACACAACAATTTGATAAGCGATCAGGAGAAAAGGAACATAGAACTAGTAGCATGATAAGAGGAAGTTAGACTATCACCAAGTCAGAAGTAACATGTTACTAGATTTGTGGCAAAATAAATATGGATGCCCCTACAAGTCACAGGTCTTGACCAGGAAAAAAATGTCACACTTCGAGCCTATAAATAGGATAGAGCATTTATCTTTTACTTTCAAAAAAATAAAATAAAATAATCTAATTTTCTCCCAAAATGACTGTCTTCGTCTTCGGTAACATCGCTAATCTAGCCCAATAGTCAATTTCTTGCTCTAATTAGAACTTCACACATTTATTTTTTCTTAGTTAGCAATCGTTTATTCGCATTGTTGATTTGATATTTTTCACAGAGGCTGCTGTTGAAAATGTTGATGCCCCCAAAGAATCAGTTGGTGAATTTAAGCGTGATGGAGAGTTTGCTATCCCTGAGAACAATGCTTTCGGCCTTAACTTCCGGTACTTAAATTTGATTTTCATGCTAATTAATATCTTAATTGATCGAATTTTCGTACGATGAATTCATCTCCTTATGTATAAATTATCGGTTTGAAATGTTAATTTGAACATTTATACATGATGTTTGTTGTAGGGACTATGACAAAGAGGGCGCTAGGAATGCAATTGTGGAGGATTTCTACTGGAAAAATCACATTTACCAAACTTATGAATTTGTAAATAATTTAATCTCATTTCAATCAATTCTTTATAATAAATATTTTTTCTGTCCTAAAATAAATATAAATTTAAAAATTTATATATATTTTAAAACGAAGATATTACTAAAAAAGATATTACTAAAAAATATTGCTATATTGGAAAATGAATTAACTAATGCAGGCAAAAAAGAAAAAAGAAGAGTACTTGAAATTTGACAGGGCAGAGATGAGTGTATGGGAATGCATTGAATTACTGAACGAATTTGTGGACGAAAGTGACCCTGACCTCGATGAGCCGCAAATCGAACATCTCCTTCAATCTGCTGAAGCAATCAGGAGGGATTATCCTGATCAGGATTGGCTCCATCTTACTGCTCTCATTCATGGTAAAAAAATAAAAATAAAAATCGATTAACCCTAATGTGAAATTATATAAATTACAATTTCCAGCTGTTAATTTTTAATTTTTTGATTACGTTGCAGACTTGGGAAAAGTTTTGTTGCACCCTGCATTTGGGGAGCATCCACAGTGGAGTGTTGTTGGTAATTTCACAACAGAAAAAGAAAAATGCAAAATTTAATTTACTGTGATTTTTTTGGTAATTTAGAAATTTTATTTTAGTTATGGTTTATTTATGTATGTAAAATCCGTTAATTATTTATGTAGGTGACACATTTCCTTTAGGATGTGCATTTGACGAGTCGATAGTGCACCACAAGGTAAATTTTACGAAACACATTTCTAATTAACATGTCTCTTCATACACAACTATTAATTGTTAATGCATTTTTACCACAGTATTTCAAGGGAAATCCGGATTACGATCATCCAGTTTACAGCACAAAGTTAGGAGTCTATACTGAAAATTGTGGGCTTCATAATGTTATCTTCTCATCTAGCCATGATGAATACATGTACTCTGTAAGTATTCAGCTGTCTTAGTTTTTTCAAATATTAAGAAATTTTATTTCCTTTTTTAATAATGACACGATTATAAAGATTTTTAGTAAATGATGATTACATCAATCAAAAAAAACAGGCTGAATATTTTTAATTATTAATTTTTTTTAATTCTCTCCCTCAAAACACGATATTAAAAGTTGAAATATCTAGAAATCAAATACAAACATTCTATGTAAAATTCTGGGAAAATGTCTGATAAAACAATAGCATATATACAAGCCCAAAAATGATAAAACTCTAGAAAATCTAATGCTTGTTTTGGAGGGGGGAGGATCCTCAAACTTGGAAGTGGAATGATTATACCTGAGGCGTAGACTAAAACTTTCATTTGCCCTCGAATGAAGCAAAAAAAAACTAAGACCATGTAACCATGGTTAATCATTTGTCAATTAATTTGATGATAGGTCGCGAAAGGAAACAATACAAGTCTTCCTCCTGCTGCTCTTTTCATTATCAGGTTCCATTCCTTCTATGGTACGTACCTTTTCATGTTCATTAATTATATAAATTCGTGGGAAACTAATTAAGAAAATTTGAAAATTAACTCAAATTATTATTAACCAAATATATAATTTCTATGAATTTCAAATAGCACTGCATCGATCCGGTTGCGTACACCTTCTTGATGAATGAGGAAGACAAGGAGATGCTGAAATGGCTCAAAATTTTCAAGTAAGATCATCTATCTATCTATCTATAAACGATAACTATATATATCATGTATCGTGTTTGCTCCGACATTAATTACGAGTTGATTAGTTTTAGGTTCAATCAGCTATTTAAGATATAAGTTATTGAAAGCATATTAGCATATATACTTGACGTAAATGTAATGATGTCTAAACATAGGTTTTTGCTACATCGGTGCAGCAAATATGATCTGTACAGCAAGAGCAAAGTGAAGATCAATGTAGAAGAAGTGAAGCCCTGCTATCTCTCCCTTATTGAGAAGGTTATATATATATTTCATTGACACTTATAAATTTATTTATTTTCATATTATTAATATATATTTATTGATATATTAAGCCTTTTTTTTTAATAAATTTGCAGTACTTCCCAGCCAAGCTCAAGTGGTAAAGGAAATGTCCAAACCAAAATCCTCTGTTTATCAACTAAAAAAAGCTCTCCAGTTAGATTTGGAGTTAAATAAAGTTTAGGGCACTATGTCTAATTAGTTTGTTGTGATTGTAACTAAAGCAAACTTTAAAATGAAAGTGACTAAAATAAATAAAAGTTCTTGCTTCTGCGTTTCTTCATAGTACGTCCTTTATCTTTCCTGAATATCATAATTACTCCTTGAGAGTGAAGTGTTTATATTATGCCATATATTTTAAAGCTCACAAAGAGCCTGATATAAGGCTCAGAAAATCAAACAGACTCTAAATGGGCTTCGTTTACAAGAAAGGCCCAATATCCGAGAAAAAGAACATGGGCTTAACTCTTTAAAAATACATCATCTAACGTGCATAAGAAATAAGAACAAAAAGGCGCTCCACAAGTAGAACTAGATCATGGAACAATTTCTAAGTTTCGTGTTATTTCAAAACTTACTTTTATTTTTTGTTTTTTTGATAAATGAGTAAAAATTTATTATTAAGATTTATAATAGCCGAATCCAGTCATGTCAACTAGTTGATAGTCCTTGGATGAAGGACCTTGCCCTCCAAATTAACTAAAAATAGTAGGTGGCTCGAAAAACATCGTCCAAGACTGGTCCATATTAAAACTATTTTTACAATCTCATATTTTAAGTAAGCAAATATCACTTCTAATTAATCCACTGATTGCTATTCCTCTGTATCAAAATATTTATAGATAAGAATTCGAAGTGGCAAAGTCAAAGTGCTCCAAGCCAAGATTGGTTTCTTGTTGAGTCCTCTCAAAATAGGCAAGTCTAAAAAAAGTTATAAGTAGTTGAAACCTAGTACACTTTAGAATTAGAGGGGATAATCAAATGCTTAACTAAAAACATAATGATAAAAGAGCACTAAACTTGATAAAAAAACAACATTGGTCTACCAGAAATGGACTATATGTATGGTATACAAAATTATGGCAAATAAAAAGTTGGCATTTGTTTTTTCTCCCAATTGGTTAATGCCAAAAGGTTTATAATAATTCGCTTGGAGATGTTGATAGAACACCTTCTTCTTCTCCTATTCCATTAATCTAATCTAACTTTTGCTTTCTCTTTTCCATGGTCACTCTTAAAGTGAATCTCATTATGGATCACATGGATTTGTTTATTTATTGATTCCTTATCATTACTCTTAGAGATAGATTAGGATTATGACATCTATTCTTGCTCATATCTACAACAATATCTAATACTAGCATCAAGATCGATGAAATATTCAAATGAAGATTCATAAAAATCAAATAAAAAATTAAATGAATAAAATTAATTATCAACAATATAAAAGCCGATCTTAAAAAAAAAGAACAATATAAAAAGCCACAACGAGTTGCTCATATGTACGAGTACAGCAATATCTAATAGTACTATTCAAATTATTACTGTCGCGATGTACATAATTAATTAGGAACGGCGACTCGGTGAGAGTAGTAGCTTCTAATAGTGTTGAAATTGTCACGGTTCAAGCCCACATTTCTTTTTCTTTGGGCCGGAAGTGGAGCTGTCATTTCGGCTCATGGTACTAGATTACAAAAAGAAGAAATAAAGGAACGAAGGTAAAGATAAGATTTTCCATGTTCGTTGATATTGATTGCTTAGACAGTAGAGATTTTCTGTAAAATCTTTTTGACCAAGTCTCGCCATGTAATCTTGAAATGTTACTTTCATGGTGTAATTTAATTTCTTCCCTCCCACAGTACAAAGTTGACTTATCTTGCACAAAATCTAAGTCAAGACACGATATTATCCATATCATCTTCTCTTGAGTTTTGTGTCATCTTTTTTTATGACAACTAAAATTGACTATTGCGAAGAAAGTAGACTTTAGTTCTTACATCGTGTTAGAAACGTTATGATGAACATGGAAGCGGTCAAGGACAAAATTAACTCGACTTACCTAACGAATGTTATGGTTGATGTGCGATTTTTATCTTCCAACTCATTTTTTTGTAATTCGGTTCAGTTAAATTGAACCAGAACCACAAATCAATTTCTTGATAAACCGGAAACCAATTTCGCATAACAAGTCACTGTCACATGACAGGTACAATAAATCAATAAAATAATGGACGTAATAGGTAAAAGAGAACTAAGTAGAGTAAAATAGAACGAAACGACAACGTTTGGAGGAGACCAATCCATTCGAAATCCAATCAGAAGGTTTTCAATACGGGCCGGGCATTGCCCGTTGTATTTAACCGGGTCACAACAATATGAAAAAACATTACTTGTACTCAGAAGAAAGTGGATAGTGCTATTGCCAGGCTAATGCCGTGAAAATTGAAAGTTAAATTACCGTTTATCCCTCTATCTTAAACATTCTAATTCGGCACCTACTTTACAGTTTACACTTCATCAATTTTCTTTTATTTTTCTCTACAGCTAAAAACCACATCACTCATCTCTGTGCTCTCTACAGATCAATTTCAGTGGCAATTTCACATGGGTCAATAGACTCCATACGAATTGAAGCCCTTTACCAATTTGTTGATTTTTTTTCCTTTAATTTAGGGTTTAGATTTTGATTTTCTTTTAATTGGATCATCATCGTTTTTTTTGGCAGCTTCTCCAAAATTGAAATTTAAAATTTTCTCAGATTTTAACTCAACCTCCTTCTATTCACGAAAAATTTAGCCGACCCATATATCAAATCTCAAATTTTATAAAATCCATTTGAAAATTTTCAATTCATAAACGAAATTTATATATGAAAATAAATAAATTCGAAAGCAATTTTATATCGGAATCAAACCACGAGTAAGAGAATAGAACATAAAAGATTTAAATTATGTAATTTAGGTTATTCTCTCTAATCCACGAGGATTAGATTCTTTCTGAAAAGAAAATTACATCAAAAATTAATTAAAGTAAAAGTTAGCGACTTTTTGTGTTTTTGGAAGTCAGCAACAATCACATAATAAAACAATTAAACTACAACGGCTGCAGAAACAACAAAACTGACTTTTTAGAGTTTCAAATCTTTAATTCGAAAGAAAATTATGTTGTGAGAATTATAATTACGAATCAATGAAAATATAGACCCAAACTCGAATTTGAATGTATAAGTAGAGGGTGGCTCTCAACTTCTTAACCTGTTACGTCGGAAAGAGAATTTGAGGGATGAAACGAAAATCAAAATTAAAAAGAAGATAAATAGTATATCATGACAGAAAATAAATTTTGATTTTTTTTATAACATTTGAGAAGAATCCCTATTGAGGGGAAATGAAAATCAAACAAACGAAAAACGAGCAGATCGTGACACGTGGCGATTGGTGGCAGTCATAGAGAGCATGTCATATCAGTGAGCCTGCAAAAGTAAATGACAAGGACACGTGTACGGTAGAGCTAGCCAAAAGAATCGGACACGTAGTGGGATTGTTCCGTTCGTACGAGATCCTCTCTCAGTCCTTATTCATGAATGGGGATTTTTTATTTATTTTTTTCATCGTACGTCGAGCCATGTTCTTTGTTTTGTTGGTGGGGATACCCAAAATGTCCTTAAGTTAAGTCCATGTGTCCTTAATATGTGTACAATTCTTCTCATTTTTAAAGACGCCTTTGTTGACACCCTTCACGTGATAACACCAACCTCCATTATGTTTTTGGGGGGTATTTTACCCTTTTTTAAAACTTTGGGGCACTTTGTTGTATTAGTAATCTTTTTATATAATTTTTTTTTTCAATTTGTCTAATTACGATTTAATTGTAAATTTTATTGTCAAATCAACATTCGACACATGACATTTTAAATAGAAATCAAGTTTTTAAATTTAATTAAAAATTAAATTATAATTTTAAGTCAATATTATTTTTTTCCTATTCTAATTAAGAAATTCAAAATACAATAAAATAATGATTCATAATAAAATTCTACCAATTACTTATTTCTAATCATATATCAATTACTTATTCCTAATCATATACCAATTATTTATTTTTAATTATATGAGAGTTTTATTCTCTTTTATCTTTATTTTACGAATATATATAGCTATATACACCATATTAAATACCATAAAAACAAAAAAAATTCGTACGATTTTTTTTATTATACTAGCTTTGTTTTTTTTTCAAAAAAACAGATTTTTTTCCTCATCAATACAACTACTAATTATTTAATTAATTAATAGAAATTTTGTTTTATTTTTATTTTGATCTATGGATTTTTTTTAATTAGGAGAAGTTTTGTTTTTTTATTGTGATCGATTTTTTCCCACCATAATAACATTCTATTATTGTGTAATCAATGAAATTATATTGAAATAATTATTTTTTTGATCTTTGATTATAGATCGTTTTATTATAGGATGACGTCAAAATCTTATAGACAATAGCGAGACTTTTTTAATTTTAAATTTGTTTCAATTTGTTCCAACTATAAATTCAATTGTAAATTTTATTGTCAAATCAAAATTCGACACATGACGATTTATTGATGAATAGTAATTTGACACATATATTTTAAAATTTGAGTTTAATTAAGTTTTAAATTACGATTTTAACGCAATAATTTTAACTTTTTTCTATTTAAATTGAAAAATCAAAACACAATAAAAGTATAATGATTCCTAATAAAATTTCTACAAATTATTTTTTTCTAATATAATAATTTTATTCTTAATAAATTTTTATTTATAATTTAAAAAATTATTCCTAATAAAATTATAATACACTATATATATTTTAATTTTCTTATTAAACAATTTTTGCTAATTAAAATTCATTATATTTTTTTTTCTATTCCTAATTAAAATGAGTATGTATTCATTTTCCCTATTCAAACAGACATATTATTAAAAAAAAATTATTTCTAATCAAATTGTAATATATATTATTTTTCTAATTTTTTTATTAAGCTATTATTTTTAATAAAATCGACAATACTTTTTTTGTATTCTTAATTAAAACGGACATATTTTATTTTTTCAAACGATTAATAATTTTTCCTAATTAAAATTTATTATATTTTTTTTCCTATTCATAATTAAAACGGACATATTTTTTCTTTTTTTTCTATTCAATGGGATATATTATTAAAAAAATATTTCTGATCAAAATATGATATGCATTATTTTCTTTATAATTTTTTATTAAACTATTATTTCTAATAAAAATTCACTATATTTTTTTTTCTTATTCTTAATTAAAATGAGCATATCTTATATTTTTAAAAAAATTGAATTAATTAGATGCAACTATAAATTTTATTATCAAATCAAATTTTGATATGTAATTTTTACTTTTTATTATGTTTATTTTTTTTTGAAAAGAAAATAAAATTTTTATTGTAATAAAATTGTAGATTTTGAAATAAAATTGTAGATTTTGAAATAAAATCAAAATAATTATAATTAATATAAAGTTAAAATAATTTTCTTTTGATATAATATTTAATAATGTTTTAATATAAATAATTCTTATATAATATATTTAAATTATTAATTTTTAAAGATGCGACATTTTCTTCCAACGGACATTCCTACCGACTAGTAATTAAATAATAATCCCTGTGTGTTTAGGTGTTCTTGTGCTAACACCTATTTGGTAACTTTGGATTATATTTCTTTCCTCTTTTAGTCTTTTAACTTCTCCAACCGTTATCGATCCTCGAACAATATATTTATGAATACGTAAAAATATTTATTTATTTAACTCTTTTTAAGTTTCAGTTGATTTCTTTTTCCGTTTTAGTGTTCCAAGTTTGAAATACTTATTAGGTGGGAGACCTAGATTTATTTGTGGCCAATTTAGTCCCTTTCAATGGGGAAATTCTTTGCCAAATTTGGATTTGTGATGATCATTTACGAAAAAGGACTAAGAAAAAAACAAAAGTGAGAAGACTTGTCGGAGGATTGGAAGAAGATAAGGATAAAAGGGAATTTTATTTTGTACCTAATAAAAGGGACTGGCTAGTGGCAGGCAGGCAAGTAGTGATACTAAATTCTTTAACCTAACTTTGGTTTTTGGCTTTGCTTTTCCTTTAAGTTGAAGCTGCCACTGCCACTCTCTTCAAGTTGACCGCACTTATTTGTATTCAGTTTATGTAACACGTTGCACCATATCGATCTCGAGCTGATATATTTCCATTACATGACAATAATATTTTGAATAAACGACATTAAAAAGTAGATCAAATTTGATTAAGATCATTTATAAGGCTATCGTTGCATTGATAAAGTAATTAAAAAGCCCAAATTTGGTTAGTTTTAATTTTAATTTTTTCATGGAAAAGGTTAATTGTAATGTGTAACTTTAGAAGCAATGAATCGGTTTTTCTAACCAATACAATGTTGCATAGAATTAACATTAAAAACTCGTCATTATTATTAAAAAATCATAAGTATTTATGGAAAAATAAAAAATTTAACCTAATTTTTAGAAAGATTATATATCATGAGTAATTATATATAGATAAATTTTTCAATCTTTTCATAATATTAAATTTTTCTAAATATTTATCATGTACAACATACACGAATTAAAATAATCATAATCATAAATTTTAAGAATATTTAAAACAAGACGTGTATTCTTCGAAAATAATTCAGGTTTATATGAATTGATCCATTTTGTTTTTCCTTAAAACTATACGTAAACACCCAATTTACGTGCTTGTTTTTGTCGTTTATGGAGTTGGCTTACCATGCTAAGCTGACCTTTAATTGCATATTGTTAAAGGGAGCTAGTCATTATCCAAAAGAAGTGCTTAGCCTTAGTTTATGTCAAAACAATATAATATATGTGAAGATTAATCATATGTCATAGTCATACTATTTCCACTTGACTTGCATTGCATGTGCTATTGCCGTTTTTAGAGGCATTATTAGGTGAGCTAATTACAGTCAAACAAACGTCTTGTTCATCATTTAATAAGTTAAAAAATTGTTCCATTATAATTAACATGTCTCGCGCTGAATAATGAAACCCATATAAGTGTAAGCTAATACGTGTCAATCAAACGGTGCAATCTCAAAACTCATGCTTGTTTAACTAACGATTTCGTAGTTAATTGTACTTGGGAGTGAAACGGATGGGCTTAATTAGTACTACAAGTATTATTAGAAGAATTCCACGAACCGTCGAATCAATTTTTATGATCAAGTGGAGTCGATATAAAGACTAAGTGTAATTTTAATTTTTATGCAACAAGTTCAAGAAGAATCGATAAAAAAGAATCAATTTTTAATCAGATTAGACCTAGTGCCATTACACCGGTTTGATTTTGGTTCATTGTTTCTTGAATTGATAACAAATTAATTTGATTAATATTTAAAAATAATAATTCCTATAATGAATTATTTATCTAGAAAATTTTATAGAAAACTGAAACACAGATCCAATTTTAAATTTTAATAACTTAATTAAAAATTTAAAATGAATTTTCCTTCAGTATTAATCAAACTGGACAAATCATACAAAAATGATTTAATTCACCTTAATGTTTGTTTAAATCTGTCTTAAAAATGATTTCTTTCTCCTTTCCTGTATGATTTTTACAATTAAAGCTGGTGTCTTGGGTGACTTTTCTTTTTCGTTTCATTAAATTTTTAATCGTCCTTATCCTGCGCACTCAGAATTCACCGCCTCAGAGATAAGAGGGGTGTAGCCAAGTGTAAAACTCCAAACGGATTTGTTAAAGTGACAGCAAAACCACAATGACATCCCTCACCCACAAGACACGAAACACGCCACGTAAGCTTTAGAATTCTCTCGTAACGCACGCGGCACTCTCAACAAGGGGCATCTTAATACAGCGCTGTGACTTTAACCTTCCCAACATTTTTTAACGTCGATGAGGGAGTTAAAAGCTTTTAATATACTGTCCGTCGTCCTTAGATTCTAAAATAACTATAATATTTTTTTAAAATTCGATATAAATTTTGATAAATTTATTAAATATTTTTATTAAATTTTTATTATTATGTTTTACGTATTTTCTCTCAATAATTTTATTATTTTTATTAATATATTTTTATTTTCATCAATATATTTTTATGAGATTTTTTTAATCTATATAATTATAAAATAAATTAAAAAATATGTTTTATTAATTTGTATGAAATTTTTTAGATTAACATCGATGTTGAGAAGGAAGGAGTATATTTAACTTAACCACGGTTAGTTTTTAACCCAACTCATGGTTAAAATCCCCCACTCTCCAGTATGAAGCAGTTTATAAGCGACATAAAACCGTGCCGGTGTTCAAACCAACACAACACACAAAGAAAGAAACAATTAAACATGATGGTGGGAGAACATCCTCGTCCAAATCCAGCGGT
The DNA here is from genome assembly GCF_046630445.1 of Rutidosis leptorrhynchoides. Classification (NCBI taxonomy): domain Eukaryota; kingdom Viridiplantae; phylum Streptophyta; class Magnoliopsida; order Asterales; family Asteraceae; genus Rutidosis; species Rutidosis leptorrhynchoides. The sequence goes on along the minus strand of NW_027266453.1, from coordinate 61,979 downwards.
CCACGTTCCTCCGTGGTCTATGATCGAAGATCCGTCGGCTGATGTTTATTCTCTTTACTCTCCTTCCGTCAAAGCTGACGGCAATGCTAACGATCCTAACAAGTACTGTATTCAAGAGGCTTTAGCGGCGTTTCAGCGTTTCCTCCCGTCCATCGAGCCCGATATGGATTCCGACCCGGACTTTTCGGGTCTGGAGTCGGATTCTGCTATCGACGCCTACTCTTGTGACCATTTTAGGATGTTCGAGTTCAAGGTGAGACGCTGTGCTCGTGGCCGGAGTCATGATTGGACGGAGTGTCCGTACGCTCATCCCGGCGAGAAGGCCCGGAGGCGTGACCCGAGAAAGTACCATTATTCGGGTACTGCATGCCCCGACTATCGTAAAGGAACTTGTCGAAAAGGAGATTCCTGTGAGTTCGCTCATGGAGTATTTGAGTGCTGGCTCCACCCGGCCCGATACAGGACTCAGCCTTGTAAAGACGGCCGGGCTTGTAAGCGTCCGGTCTGTTTCTTTGCTCACACGGCGGAGCAACTTCGTGTTTTACCTCAACAGAGTCCGAGAAGTGTCAACTCTCCGATTGAATCGTACGACGGATCTCCAATGAGGCAAGCTTTCGAGGCTTCTTGCACGAAATCGCTCCCGTTTCTGTCATCTCCAGGTTCTATCTCGCCGCCGCAAAGTCCCCGAGAGGATTCGCCCCCTATGTCGCCGATGACGGTACAGTCTCTGAGTCGTTCACCCGGATCTCACTCCATCAACGATATGGTGGCTTCTCTAAGGAATATGCAGCTTAGTAAAGTTAAGAGTTTGCCTTCTTCCTGGAACATGCAGGTGGTTACTCCATCATCTCCAACCGGGTATGGATCTTGCTCATCCGGGTACGGGTCTCCAAGAGGCTCCATCCTCCGACCCGGATTCAGTAGCTTGCCTTCAACTCCAACTTGGAATCCAACCCGTCCACATCGATATTCTGAGCTCTGGGATAATGTTTGTGAGGAAGAACCCGCCATGGAGAGGGTTGAATCCGGTAGGGATTTGCGTGTGAAGATGTTTGCAAAACTAAGGGAAGAGAATTCATTGGGTCGGGTCGAGCCGGGTATGGGTCAGTCTTCAAATACTCCGGATGTTGATTGGATTTCGGAGCTTGTCAACTGAAGCAGCTCCTGAAGAATTAACTCTATTCAAGTTGGTTATAAATTGTGATTACTTCAATGATGATTATTGTGGGATGAGGCTAAGTCATTAAGTTGCCAACTTTTGATTAAGTATGGATTTTTAAGCTCTTGGGAGACGTTATTGTAAATAAAATCTGAATGGAGGGAATTGGAATCGTGATTTTGGGACTCGAAGAATGGAGATTCTGTGTGAATATTATGTGAAGCAAGTAAAAACCTCTTTACTGATCAAAATTCGCTCTTTGATTTTTTGTTTACTATTATTATTACCACTTGCTAAGTACGATTAATCGTAAAAATTTCTAAGGATTACTGTATTACTATCTTAATTTTCTGATCTTACTATTATTGTAAATATTTCTATTATGCTTATTGCAATGTAAATATTATTCTATGTCGAATGTTTTCTTTCTATGTTATTTTTCCTTCAGGTAACAGTTTTGACTTGTTGCTGTATTTTTATGTTTTGTTAGATCTTCTGTTGCTTGTTTGTCGAGAGAGTTGATATGATCAGTGTGCAATCGGATAAGATCGATGACTGCCATAAAAATAATGCCATTGAAGAATATTGAAAGTCCTTGTCCTATTTTTTCCAATTAAGTATTCGACTTTGAAGTGTAATCCAAGAAAAATCCCCGAACTCATTATGTTTGACCAAGTCTTAGATTTTGTAAAGAGAAACAAGTTTAAATTATTTACTTAATGGGCCCCCTACTTTTAATTAGTTCCACTTCACACTTCCATATATTAGTAGTAATAAATTGTGTACTACATTAAACAATACTACAGAAAGTAGTAGTACTATATCTTTGTTGTTCTTATCTAACCCATATATCACGCAACATCATGACTGTCGATTATTACTATTCTCCACTTCATGGGACCCTTCCATCTCCACCGTTGGATTTGATGGATTTGATGGAAGACACCCTAAATTCGATTCTCGCATTGTACTGTATCTTTTCTTTTCTTTTCTTTTTTTTGTAGAAAGGGTTGTAAGATTAAATTCTGGTTGAGTTCATTAGAGCATTGATCTTAGCCGTTGATGTGTTGAAATTTCCTCATGTATGCCATGTGTTTTTTTTATAACAAAGGTAAAAAAGATTATGAATACCTTTGTTACAGTTGAACTTAAACAGAATAACTTTGTTATAGTTTTATTACTTTCTATTCTATCACAAAACGTCTTAATGGAATAGGTAGATATGTAACTAGATTACCCGACACCTTTGGATTCCGTCAATGTGAGTCGCTAAAAGGTGATTATCGTGTGCTGATATTTGTCAAATCCAAAAACTTCACTTCCACGTCCTTTTCTTATTAATAAATTTAACTTAGTTACCCAAAACAATGGACTTTGTTATTAAATGGACGTTTGGAACAATTTGTCTTTACTTTAACTTTGATTAACGGTTTAAACTTAATATGGGCAAGAAAGGGCTTAGCTTTACTGTGTGCCTACCTATGCTCGACGCTCACAACACAAATCATAATAGACTAGTATTAGTTAATTATAAAATTTCGATTCTCTCAATATGGGTTTAGATGGGGCTAATTCATGCAATGAGATAGCCTAATATGGTCCATAGCTCTTTTAAATCAAAGCCCTTCCATTCCCATAAATTGGCTAGAGCTGTATCCATTTTGTATTGTCATTAAAACAGAGCTGTATCCATATTTGGGTTTTTGGTAGGCCTCATTAAAGCCCAACAGATCAGATGTGGTTCAGTGGAGTTTGGATTGGGAAATGACTATCTTTATTATTTATCCTTCTTTAAGCAGTCCAAACGAATAAAAAATATACATTGACCAAAAAAAAATTACAAGTCAGTCTGAATGAAATTGGTTAGTATAAGTTACATGTACAGTCAAGACTAAGTCAACAATCTTCTGTTTTGCACACATGTTTTCTTATAACTTATTAAGGACAAAACTTGTTTCCTGCAGCAGGTGGCAAAAACTTCCGCACCGTCGACTAATAACAATATGACACATGTCATAAAGTTTTAAAAAAAAAGTTCAATGGCTTTCGTCTAACACAAAATAATATAAGGACCTATTTGAATATTTTATAAAACATGAACAATTAGCTTGATTTATGAACTGAGAAAAACGAACAAGTGGGCCTCTCATCAAGACATCAACCCAACCGGAATTTTAACGCCATCCCAAAGACTACCATTTTCAATTGTCATCATAATTTTCAGTGGCTACCATAATTTTACCTTTTCAATTTTCATCAAAAAATTTAGACAGGCTAAAACTTAAAAATTGATCTTTCTCTCTCAAATGGTTGTAGGAAGGAGATAATTCGTGTAATTCTCCTTACATTTTTTAAAAGTCAGATCTTTTTGTTTTTCTATGTTTCTTTAATCGACACATTTTAAAATTTTAATTCTGGGTTTTGTTGTATTAATATATGTACTGTTTATTGCGTTTGATTGTAAATAGATTTTGTTGCATTGAATTGTCTGAGTTGTCAGAAACGATAAAAAGATTAAATAAATGGAAAGATGGTTCATCTTGAGATAAAAAAAGAAAAAAAGAAAAAAGAAAGATAAATAGCTGGAGCCTAGAAACATGGGATAGCGTTCAAGGTTTAGAAACGTTTGCGGGATTAGTCTTTTCTCAGTTGATAAACCGACAACTCCTAATGTTATATAAAATGTCCAAATAGGTCCTTGTATGCTTTAAATGTCAAAAGGAAGCTATTAGAGTTTTTTTATCTAACGTGATTGGCTGGCAGTAGAGTAGTTGCCACCTGCAGCAGGAGTCAAGTTTTGTCCCCTTAGTAAAGCACAGTACAAACCCCACTCACAGACTTGTCTTAAAACATCTCTCTCTTTCTCTGTTTCATTTTTCATTTGAAAATAAGTCTATTGCTAAGAAAATCAAGGGAAATGGGAAGAGCACCTTGTTGTGACAAATCCAAAGTGAAAAGAGGGCCATGGTCTCCTGAAGAAGACACCATCCTCAGAAACTACTTGCTTCAACATGGCACTGCCGGAAATTGGATTGCCTTACCATCCAAAGCAGGTCTGTCTACAATTTCCATTTCATTATAAAAGTTGAATATTTTCCTTATTTTGGGTTCTAATATATTACTCCCTCCGTATACAAATAGATGACATTTTGAGATAATTTTTTTGTCTTCAAATAGATGACGTTTTTAGAATTTCAAGATAACTTTTACATATTTGCCCTTTTCTCTTTCTTTCCACTATGACAAAAAAAGTGAGAGGATATTATTTAAATATAAATAAAAAGGATAAAACAATAAAATGAAGATAAATTTTATCTCGAAAACAATGATATTGGTATTGGCAAAAGAAGCCAAAACGTCTTCTAAAAGAAGACAGAGGGAGTACTTTACTATTTATTTATTTATAATGTAGGATTGAAGAGGTGTGGGAAGAGTTGTCGTTTAAGGTGGCTGAATTATCTCCGGCCAGACATCAAGCATGGAGGATTCACTCAAGAGGAAGATAACATCATTTCCTCACTCTTCAATACCATTGGAAGTAGGCAAGTCATACATACATATATCATTAATAATCAAGTTTTAATTGCATTTACATATGTTGATATCATAATTTCAATAATCATTTTTCATATTTGTTTTTGTCATTCATTGCTTGTTTCAGGTGGTCTGTTATAGCATCTCAAATGCCAGGAAGAACAGACAATGACATAAAGAATTACTGGAACACCAAGTTAAAGAAAAAATTACAAGCAAGGTCCAACAGTATCATTATCAATACTTCATCATCCGTTAATTATGATTATGATGGTGCAATTAATAATTATAATCCTCCTGCTTTCGTCTCGAACAACTCTTCATCATCGTCGACATTGCCTTGTCTGGTGGTTGACATATGCAGTCTTCAATATGATCATCAACAAAACAATGATATCCCGCTGCTTCCGCCATTCCCATCTCCGGATTCAATTGAACCTTTAGATAACCCAACAGATCAGATGTTAAAGCCCAACAGATCAGATGTGGTTCAGTGGAGTTTGGATTGGGAAATGACTATCTTTATTATTTATCCTTCTTTAAGCAGTCCAAACGAATAAAAAATATACATTGACCAAAAAAAAATTACAAGTCAGTCTGAATGAAATTGGTTAGTATAAGTTACATGTACAGTCAAGACTAAGTCAACAATCTTCTGTTTTGCACACATGTTTTCTTATAACTTATTAAGGACAACCTCATTAAAGCCCAACAGATCAGATGTGGTTCAGTGGAGTTTGGATTGGGAAATGACTATCTTTATTATTTATCCTTCTTTAAGCAGTCCAAACGAATAAAAAATATACATTGACCAAAAAAAAATTACAAGTCAGTCTGAATGAAATTGGTTAGTATAAGTTACATGTACAGTCAAGACTAAGTCAACAATCTTCTGTTTTGCACACATGTTTTCTTATAACTTATTAAGGACAAAACTTGTTTCCTGCAGCAGGTGGCAAAAACTTCCGCACCGTCGACTAATAACAATATGACACATGTCATAAAGTTTTAAAAAAAAAGTTCAATGGCTTTCGTCTAACACAAAATAATATAAGGACCTATTTGAATATTTTATAAAACATGAACAATTAGCTTGATTTATGAACTGAGAAAAACGAACAAGTGGGCCTCTCATCAAGACATCAACCCAACCGGAATTTTAACGCCATCCCAAAGACTACCATTTTCAATTGTCATCATAATTTTCAGTGGCTACCATAATTTTACCTTTTCAATTTTCATCAAAAAATTTAGACAGGCTAAAACTTAAAAATTGATCTTTCTCTCTCAAATGGTTGTAGGAAGGAGATAATTCGTGTAATTCTCCTTACATTTTTTAAAAGTCAGATCTTTTTGTTTTTCTATGTTTCTTTAATCGACACATTTTAAAATTTTAATTCTGGGTTTTGTTGTATTAATATATGTACTGTTTATTGCGTTTGATTGTAAATAGATTTTGTTGCATTGAATTGTCTGAGTTGTCAGAAACGATAAAAAGATTAAATAAATGGAAAGATGGTTCATCTTGAGATAAAAAAAGAAAAAAAGAAAAAAGAAAGATAAATAGCTGGAGCCTAGAAACATGGGATAGCGTTCAAGGTTTAGAAACGTTTGCGGGATTAGTCTTTTCTCAGTTGATAAACCGACAACTCCTAATGTTATATAAAATGTCCAAATAGGTCCTTGTATGCTTTAAATGTCAAAAGGAAGCTATTAGAGTTTTTTTATCTAACGTGATTGGCTGGCAGTAGAGTAGTTGCCACCTGCAGCAGGAGTCAAGTTTTGTCCCCTTAGAAAAGCACAGTACAAACCCCACTCACAGACTTGTCTTAAAACATCTCTCTCTTTCTCTGTTTCATTTTTCATTTGAAAATAAGTCTATTGCTAAGAAAATCAAGGGAAATGGGAAGAGCACCTTGTTGTGACAAATCCAAAGTGAAAAGAGGGCCATGGTCTCCTGAAGAAGACACCATCCTCAGAAACTACTTGCTTCAACATGGCACTGCCGGAAATTGGATTGCCTTACCATCCAAAGCAGGTCTGTCTACAATTTCCATTTCATTATAAAAGTTGAATATTTTCCTTATTTTGGGTTCTAATATATTACTCCCTCCGTATACAAATAGATGACATTTTGAGATAATTTTTTTGTCTTCAAATAGATGACGTTTTTAGAATTTCAAGATAACTTTTACATATTTGCCCTTTTCTCTTTCTTTCCACTATGACAAAAAAAGTGAGAGGATATTATTTAAATATAAATAAAAAGGATAAAACAATAAAATGAAGATAAATTTTATCTCGAAAACAATGATATTGGTATTGGCAAAAGAAGCCAAAACGTCTTCTAAAAGAAGACAGAGGGAGTACTTTACTATTTATTTATTTATAATGTAGGATTGAAGAGGTGTGGGAAGAGTTGTCGTTTAAGGTGGCTGAATTATCTCCGGCCAGACATCAAGCATGGAGGATTCACTCAAGAGGAAGATAACATCATTTCCTCACTCTTCAATACCATTGGAAGTAGGCAAGTCATACATACATATATCATTAATAATCAAGTTTTAATTGCATTTACATATGTTGATATCATAATTTCAATAATCATTTTTCATATTTGTTTTTGTCATTCATTGCTTGTTTCAGGTGGTCTGTTATAGCATCTCAAATGCCAGGAAGAACAGACAATGACATAAAGAATTACTGGAACACCAAGTTAAAGAAAAAATTACAAGCAAGGTCCAACAGTATCATTATCAATACTTCATCATCCGTTAATTATGATTATGATGGTGCAATTAATAATTATAATCCTCCTGCTTTCGTCTCGAACAACTCTTCATCATCGTCGACATTGCCTTGTCTGGTGGTTGACATATGCAGTCTTCAATATGATCATCAACAAAACAATGATATCCCGCTGCTTCCGCCATTCCCATCTCCGGATTCAATTGAACCTTTAGATAACAATGAAGCTTCATACTACGCCGACATGAATGTGTCTGGAAGCAATATTCGTGAGGAAGAGATTCTATTGGATATCGGTTTCGACTCAAGTTATCTTGAGCTCTTAAGTGGGTTCTAGCAATATAATTCTCCTGATCACAGGTTAACGGTATAATTAACTAGTGCTTACTCTTTTTACTCCCCCTTGAAATGAAATCTTGTTACTTCCCAAAAAAGGCATTGATAAACAAATATATATGACTCAAGCTAAATGGTTACATTACATCCAACTTCCAAGGCTATCGATTTACCAAAGAAATTTGTATGAAATTGAATCATGGATATATATGTTTGGAATTTAGTATGGGGTTTTATGTATGTTTTTAGTGAGCATTGTTCTACGTACGTTCTTTATCTTGCCCAATTACATATTAAGAATCTTAATCTGAAAATTAATTCATCTTCTTCCTCCCATCTCTTTCTCCTACGCACACGGTCACGCGCGCTCGCACGTACTTATATGGTTGGAACGAGAGCAAACAATCATAGGATCGTATCAAACTTGAAGAACCATAGTTCTAAAACCCTTAATCCTTCAATTTTATATTAACAATGTCATAATTGAACTTATCCGTTGAATATATAAATCGTCTATGCTAATGGTGTATTAATTTTTTGAGTTTAATGGTGTATTAATATTAACAATCGTCTTCTCTTCCTATAAAATTTAACTAATGGTGTCACCCTCCCTCCCTCTCCGTCGGACTGACCATAATCCGTTTTCCGATAAAATTGCCTCTATGAAGATTTCCTACATTTCCAATTTAACTAATTATGTCGCCATTTAATTACTACTAGTGGTTGATATAGTATATGTAATAGTATGATATTTCCTTTGAAGATACTTTACAATGATGGATTGGTCGGTCGGTGATTTCATTACTAAAATAAATAGGTGTTGTTGACGTACAATTATATATTTTCGGATAACAACTAATTGCAATTAATCACGATAAAATCATATGCTTGCAAGTTTCAACGAACTTTACCATCGCACTTCATAAATTCTACAACCAACAATTCACTACATTAGTTTGAGGCCTAATTTGTAAGAACGTTGATAGTCGGAGGACTATCAAATATATAAATGCCATTTCACTTTTGTCAAGCATTTCCCGCCAAAATAAAATGATATTTCGAGGGTTTTCTAAATTCTAATTCCCTCACAGTTCACCACTACGGCTTCGTATTCCAGAGAGAGAGAGAGAGAGATTTTCGACTTGAAGAAGACAGAAAATGGTGAGTTAAATTTCTTCAAGCTCATATATCTACTTTTTTTTATTGATAGTGTTTTCAATTTTAAAGCATTGATAGATCTACACTGCTTTGTTATAAATTCAAAGTTCGTCGGAATTTTTCATACTTCGCTCTAGTTCAGTTTGGTTTCACCGTTCTGGGCTCTGGATCGGTTTTATTTCTCTTCGCCCGTTGCTTTCATGGTTGCGATTGAATTAGACTAACCGCACACTAACCGGAAGTCATGAAATCGAATTGTCAAATTGCTGTACTGTTTGAGGAAACAATGCGTAATGATGAATTGAAATCATAATCTGTCCATGTTTTAGCTGAATTTGCTTTCCACTTTTCAATTTTTTGCCTATTGATTCATATCTGTATTAAACTGAGACTTCTTGTATTGTGTAATCTTATAGTCGAAGAAAAGAGGCCTTTCCCTGGAAGAGAAGCGTGAGAAGATGCTTCAAATATTTTATGACTCTCAGGATTTCTTCCTTGTAAGTATACTAACTAAGTCGTTTACTTTTTCGGGTTAGTCTGGAGCATTACATTAAAAACATGAAAACATTCCCAAATCAACGCACCTGTGTGCCCTGAGTTTCCTGGTTTTGCTTTAGTTGATGTTGCTTGGTTGCGTAGGTGTTTCATAGAGTTCCAGACAGCAGTTTAGAATACATTTAATTCCACATTGCTCTTGGTTTAATGTCTGACAGTACCTTGATCAATTGTTTCAGCTCAAGGAACTTGAGAAGTCGGGCCCGAAAAAGGGTGTAATTTCCCAATCTGTGAAAGACGTGATTCAGACTTTAGTAGATGATGATCTGGTTTTAAAGGATAAAATAGGAACTTCTGTAAGTAAATCCTTGCATTACTGAGTCAATATTGTTTCTATCGTTTTGACTCATGATGTTTGTTGTCTCTTATGCTGGCAAGTGCTGAGACGATATTGATGTATCTAAGCTTGGAAATTTCAGGTGTATTTTTGGAGTCTTCCTAGTACTGCTGGAAATCAGGTGAAACATCGATGTTTTATTCTATAACATGGGTGTTAATGCATCATCTAAGACTAATAAGGTTCTTTTATAGCTGAGGACTGCGCACCAAAAACTTGAATCTGATCTGAAAAGCAGTAAAAAACGACTCGTGGAACTTGCTGACCAGTGTAATGCATTAAAGAAGGGGCGAGAGGAGTCTGTATGAATATCAATCCACTCCACATTTAGCTGTATTTGAATGTTTGTTAGAGCAGACTTGAGCCTTTCCTACAATTGAAACTGTGGCTTGTATCAGGATGAACGAGAAGAGGCCTTAGAGGAGCTAAAAGCCATTGAACTGAAATACAAGGAGCTAAAGGTAGTATTTCATCTGGTTATTTTTGTGATCTACGAAGAAGTCGTGGTTCCTTCAAGTTTTTTATGTTTGCCGGTCAAAATTTTCAGGATGAGATGGGACAATTTGCTGACAATGATCCAGCTACTTTTGAAGCAATGAGTTAAGTATCGATTATCGCCTCTTAATTCTGATATGTGGTTTTACATTCATAGCGCATCTTTCTCAAAAAACTTAACCCTTGTTTGATGCTTTTCCCATATTGAAACTTTGGACTAAAAATGTACTTAAATTTTGGCAGAGAATGCAATTGATGTTGCTCACGCTGCAGCTAACCGATGGACAGGTTTCCCTTCTTATAGTTTTTTGCTCTAGTCCTATTTTTTATACTGTGGTAAACCCTGACAACAATTTATTTTTTAAAAATTCACAGATAACATCTTTACATTGCGACAGTGGTGTTCAAACAACTTTCCTCAAGCCAAAGAGCAACTTGAGCACGTGTACAAAGAGGTAAGTAACAGTTAGTTTCTCTTTTTCAAGCATGCTAGCCTCAATATTCCCACATTTTTACTTGGGTTTTCTATTCAAACTTCTTCATGAAACTCTGATTTCCTGAATTAATCAAATATTCCATGAGTTGCTAGGAATGTTGCTGGCTAATTGAAATGTAGTTTCTTTCTTTCTTTTTCTCTCTGATGTTTTGGTCTTAAAATCTAATTGCAGGCCGGAATAACTGATGATTTCGACTATTTGGAGTCAACGCCACTTCCTGTGGCTGTCAGCATAGCATCTCCAGTACCACTCAGCACAGTTGGGGATCAAGCGCTCGAAGACAATGCTTAGGCTTTATGTTTCTGTTTCTGTCTTGCTTTTTGTACTCGAGCAGAACCATGTTATAGGGACCTTTAACTCGCAAATATAACGTAGTAAACAGTAATCCGGAACCAAAGAAAACCCTTTAATATGTATAAAGCCGATGCACCTGTCCTAATTTCTTTTCTACTAAAATTGCTACTAATTCTGTGTTATTGCCTATTACTTTGTCACCGTTTTACCATAGCAGCTTGCAGGTAGTGAGTTGGTATGACAAAAGCAAGCTATCCAAACCTAATCATGATAACAGTTACGATTCCTTAAGAAATGTTCAATGATGATCAATTTTGTATAGTTTAGAGAATTTTTTATAATTTTTTCTCCTCCCGAATTTGATATTGAATTAATTATAGAACCATGGCACTTCTGATGTATATGAAATAAGTTGAAGAAAGAGAAGCACATGCATTATATCAGCAGATTCTGCTGGATTATCGTGAAGGTAACATGCCTGTTGTCATCAACAAACGGCCGAATCTGCTTTATGAATACCAAACAAATAAAACAACACATTATACATATAACGAAATATTAATATACTCCCCCCCAAAACACAATCAATCATCCATGCATGTGGCTAGTAGTACAAAAAACCCCTCATTCAACGGCTAAGATATAGTGAAGCTCAGTTTCCAGCCTATTTAATCAGAAAATTAGCAAAAGCCAGAGCAAGTGATGTAAAGATCCTCCCCGGACAGCCCAGAGCTCTCAAATCTTGCAAGAGGGTGTCTTTTCTTTTCTCATTGATTCGGTTTGGTTCGATGGAAGCAGTTTCGGTCCATTCCATACTGATAGTCGTCATTTCTGCTTTGCTTGTTCCTTCCATCAATGCTCAGAGCCTGGAACCAGCTCCTCCACCTTCAAGTGATGGTACGTTCTCGTTCTCTCCATTTTCCATCTCTGACACTATTGGCTTTTACCGACACTGTAATCTAATGAACATGAGTATTTTCTTTTTCCTACGGTTTTTTCGTTCATATTCCCTAAACAGAACATGCATATTGTATGGTATTCTAATTCTTGATCATTGGAACTTTTGTTTGTGCAGGGGTTGCCATTGACCAGGGAATTGCGTATGTCCTAATGCTGCTTGCACTAGTGCTTACCTACATTATCCATTGACTTTTTGTTAGAAAATTGTGTTGGTTTTGAAATTTATTGAAACCTTCCTTCTTGCCTATTTGTTGCTACCACTTGTTGCGAGTAATTTATTATTTCAAATCTAGTTGCAGCAAATTCTTTTATGAGATGACCACACCGACTTTCACTCAAAATGGAACGAAACTTCCAAGTTATACTCTGGGCAGTAACATACAAACATTAAAGAGGAATGAAACGTAAAAGTTAATTCATGCCATATTCGACTTAGGATATTGAATAATCAAAGCTTATATAGATAACTTGGCAGCTATTCAGAAGCTTGAATGTAGCCGATACATTATTTCAATCTTAGCTCCAAAGTCCAAAAACGTACGTACATGTCCTTATATACATGGTGTTTTACATTGGTGTTTACATTTTTAATTTCTTCTCTAAATACATGTCTACTTAGATGAATCTAACAAAGCCAAACATCATGTATTTTTTAAAACGGAGCGAGTATTCATGTGCCCCACCCAGCTTATAGTTTCTCGCAGTTCCATTGCAATCACAGATGAGCATCACCAAGACAATGGCTGGCTACCAACTATACAGTAAAATTGATAAACAGTAGCTCTAACAAGCTTACAACTCAGGATGCTTTAAACAAAACTTACAACTCCCGAAGGAGTCTCTAAACAAGACTACAACTTGGGATGTTCTCAACTAGTCTACACCTCGGGAATTAATGCTATAACTCTAACTAAGTACAACTCGGACAGTCATCAAGTCTCACACTACCCTACAACTTGGTAACTCACGTTGCTGTCTTCTTACACTTACATTCAGAACAAGATTTCATACACCCCCAGAAATACATACCACAAACAAACCATGCGAAATCCACAAGACTTGAGAAAAATAAATAAGCCACCGCAATTCGCAAACCAGAATTTCAAAACCGAAAAATCAAACTAGTAACATCATTAAGTTGATATATGATTTTCAGCTGAATGTTTCCACAGGCAGGGTAAGGTAGGTGTCCTCACAACCATTAATTACTAAAATATACACAGCCATGGAGTACTAAAATATAACCCTCACGTACTATAATACAAGTACTGTACACACCAAATTAATAATAAGCAGGCTTCATAGTTTTTCTCTGGAAACTAACATATAAACATTAAAGAGGAACTTTGGGTTTTGATTTAATTAAATCTTTATACAGATTGTTTGTTCTTGAATGCACACAACAATATGAATTCGTCCAAAGGAAAGAAATACCAGAAACCTCTATAATAGACATATAAGCAAGCAATCTTCAGAGAACTGTCTCTTCTCACATAGTCCAACAACCAGAAGCATCAATTTAAAGTGCCATCTCAGCTTGTAGAGCTGCCAGCTCATCATCCTCTTCAGTACGTTTCCTGACAGGTTGAGCTTGTGGCCGACTAGGAGCAGCGTGGACAGGAGCAGCTGGAGCCTGAGTTGCAGGCTGAAGGAGCTGCTCTTCTAAATCAGCACCTTCAAGTTCTTCAAGCTCTGCTTCTAATTCGTCCTGAAAAAACACACACCAATGTTACATTTAAACATAATCTTCACCCAATTCATAAAATTTAAGAGACCACAATTAAATAGAAACCACATAATAATTAATACCTCATCAAAATCAGCTGCAGCACCCAACGGAGTTGACAATGCCTCCTGAATCTGTTTCATGTTCTCTGTCTGCTCATTGATCTCATCCATGGTTTTATCAACATCATCAATATTCCTAAAAAATATCTCACAATCAGAAATCCAGAAAGCCGCAAACATAGGACTACTTCTAGAACACATGTTATCAAAGATCACAATGAAAGTATAGCTTCTATAGTTCGGAAAGCATGCCAAAGAACTTTATACTTTGACATAATTTTATATTAACTATTTTCGAGTCAGTCATAAGGTCAAGTCGTCACACAGTGTATCTAAACTCGTGTGGTAGCGTACGACCGCAAGTGTCATAAAAAAGCAAAATAGAGAATACTCCTAATGTTAAGGTCTGAGATAAAATTCTAATTTCTAGGCAATAAGAAGAAAAGGGTGATAGAAAGGCTATATACGTTGCTTTCTGCATGGCCTTCATAGCAGCTGCACCAGTTCTCAATGCATCTACAGTCTCTGTTGTTGCTTTTGCACCTTCCAGCATTATCATCTGCATAATCCAATTTAAAACTTAACCCCACTGAAAACAACTCGTTTAATCCAATTTCAAAAGTAATACAAATAAAAGAGTCAAGCTTACCTGGTCATGAATTCGCAATTGGAAATTCCCAAGCTGTTCAACTTGCTGCTCGTATAGTCTCTTCCTCTTCAAACATTGTATAGCAGCTGTAGCATCATACAAACAAACAAGTACAAACCAAATTATTAAAGAAGAAATATTCTCAATTATCACCACAACCAACACATAAGCTTTAACGAATCGGGAACCATACATACCCCTCTTGTTCCTAGATTTGGCATACTCCTTAGCCTTCTCTACTTCAGCAGCAGCCTTTTTGAGGAGTACTTTCTCCTTCTTCTCCAGCATATCAAGAGTCTAATCAAAACAAAAGCTTGTAAGCCTTTATTTCATAAATCCATCAACTGTTTTTGTATGCTGAACATATCAATAAAATACCTAAAGAAACAAATCTTTTAAGACGGGAATCGGATGTGATAATACCTCATTTAATTTGTCAAGGGTGGTTAAGGCATTAGTCTCTTGTTTGGGTTTTCCAAAAATCCTGGTAAACATCTTCCTCGACTGTAATTCAAAAGCAGCACCGATCGTCTCCTCTCTGTATTCACGAATAAGATCAACACAATAATCCAATTTTCGATCCACCAATAATAACAAGTTAAGAACAACTAACAGTCAATCAATCATCTATCGTATAGAAAGGAAAAGGTTGATCTGCACTCACCAATAAAAAAAGGAAAATTGAATTGCCGCGTTATTTGATAGGATGAGAGAGAGAGAGAGAGAGAGAGAGAGAGAAAGAAAATTGAATTTGTAATTTGATTTCCCCTTAGGGGTGTTCCGAAAGAGAGATCAGAGACGATTGATAGAATGGAGGGGAAAGGAAAGTCGCCGATGAAGCTATTTGGAATTTTCTTTGATGGGTGTTGAAGTTGCCGCTTCCCCACGTGGCAATACTTGATTTGCTAGTGGATTGTCGGATCAAAAATAGCCCAAGGGAGATTTGGGCTCTGGCCCATTTTAAGTTTTGGAATTCCGCTACTTTGGTAAAAACTATTGCTAGACGCAAGTAAATCGAGTTGGAATTGATCTTATCTTCTTCTTTTTCATCGGAATATAATTTTAGGCTTAGCCACCAAGTTATCACAATTGAAAGACTACCCTCTTCATTTTTCGATGTAGCTACTCGTTATATATCATAATACGATGGCCATTTTAACTTCAAAGAAAAAAACAATTGAAAGAACTGTGCACAGACGATTGTAGAGTCTTCCAATCCACACCAAACTCTTCTTATGAAAAACGATCCGAATCATAGATGATTAAGGTTACTCCTATTACAATTTTCTCGACTTTAGGAACAATTTTACTGATGAATCAAAATGACTACAGAATCTTCTGCAACAAGCAAATATGGTCATAGTAAATTAGGAGTAGTCTAATCTCGATCGGAATAACAAAATCCAATCAAGATATCCATCATTCTATTCACGCCTACTTGTTCCTAGCATGCAGTCATGGTTCTTATTTGTATGAGCGAGTTCAGAAGCTCCAAAGAGAAGTCAAGAACAGAGCTTAATCAGCTTTGTACATAATAATCTACATCACAGATTCACTTAATAGATCATTTTCCATTACGAAATTAAACACATAGTACCATTAAATTCTTGCATCAAAACAAAACAAATAAATGACTTGAAACTAGTATGATGTCATTCATTACAATCATCACTCAAAAACTATCTTCTCTATTGAAGCTGTTTACTTCTCAGATGAGTTAGGTCCCCTCTTCTTCCCGAATCCAACAACTGCATTCAAAATTAACAAATGCCACTTCTTCAGCATAAAAGAAAATACTTTGATTGAAATCGAATTGATGAATTCAAATTTAAACACATTCCATTTACGTTAACGATCGTGGTTGAGCTAAACAAGCATGTGAATGAATAGAGAATAGGAGTATGAGGTTACCGGCGGTGACGAATCGACGATTGTATTGCAACCTCTTGTGAGCACGGCCACGTGGCTTCTTCTTCTTGTCCTGTTTAGCCACTTTCGGTGTTTGGCCTCTCACCTTCCTGCACGAGCTAAGGATCCGTGAACTTTACCTGAAAAACCAAGATCAACATCATAAAACATAGCTTACAATACAAAATCACGCAATCAATAAAATCGAAATAGGAAAATACGATGAAGAATCATCGATTTACCCATAGTGAATGATTGGAAGCTTGCTAGCTGCAACAGGCGCCGCTTATCGGAGAAATTTGAGGAGAGTGGAGACTGAGAGCAATCTATTGGAAGGGTTTTGTTAGGAGATTTATACCGGAAGCATCAGATAGTGGCCATGACTTCGGCTCGTTGGACGATGGCCCATGGGCTTTTTCGTAAAAATTAGTTATGAAAAATTGACATGTTCGGATTCAACCCGCCAATCCACCAATTTTCAACCTGTGACCCGACTCAACTCAACCAGAAAATCATGTTATTTTACGGGTCGGTACACATTTTGGCAGCTCCCTGGATTTCAAGATTCACGTTGGAAGAAACATTTCTATTGACGGTTAGGAATTGGGATTACTACTCTTTCACCAGTTCAATTACAGTGAATTTACTCGACATTTGTGAATTTCTCCATTTGGCTCCGATTGTGACTTGGTCATGGTGCTCCAAAAGCTGACCCGGAAATGGCGTGACTCCGGCGACACTCTACCGACGCGCGACGACGATGATTCTCGTCCGCTGGACACCCAAGGTTTCTCTCCCCAAGTAATTATAAAGCCGAAACAGTATCAGATTTTGATTTCGTTTTTGTATTCTGACATTTATCATTAACAGAGCAAGAGGAGTTGATACGATCATTTGAAAGAAGTCAAGCTCAGCAGAGTCGTCTGTGGAGGGTATCTTAACTATGTTTAAAAATACATACTGTGAAAGATTTGCAACTCACTGATTGAATTCTATAAGTAATTCTTTGTTTTCTTTCAATTGTAGAGTTTGTTTGCTGCATTTCTCTTTTGCTTTGCGGCATTTCTTACTTACTCCATCTATCAGCAGGCCTTTTCTCCATGGGAACTGGTAAATCTAAATCCCTTGTATTATCTTAGCAGTCAATTTATAATCATGAAGCAATGCTGTTTAGAACGATAACAAGCTTTTTTTTCCTGTGTTGAACAGCGCTATCATGCTTATTTCATGGAAGACATTAGCTCATGGATGGTTATAGCAGCAGGTTTGTATGCCTACATTGTTCTTTCATTTGTCATTCCTTATTTCACAAATTGCGGTTGTTAACCATACATACTCGTTATTTTTTTTTCTTTTCCAATCATCATCTGGGAGTTTGATCACGCTTCTTTCCTTTATTAGCGTATGGAACTAGCTACTAGATAATTGTGGCTGGTGGTTTTGTACGATTCATTGATGAAACCAACAATTTGCTAATGCCCTTGGTTTTGTAGTTTAGCATAACCATGCACTTTACCCAGGATGTATCAGCTTTGACTAATACTTTAGCAGTACGATCAAATATATCGGATTATTAGTCTTTGAACAATTCATGATTAAGTTGTATGGCTTGCTCTGCAGTCTGCACTTTATGTACGACTACCTTCTTATTTACCTCGTCAGCGATACTTTATTCCTTTGAAATTTTCTGCATGCTTATTCTTTTTAATTTGAGGATATGCCAGATTGGATAGCTGTCTTAGCATGCACGATGTCCATCATGGGACTACTCCATGGTTCAAAGAAGCAATGGCTATGGTACTCAAGCTATGTTGGCATAATGTTAGCTGTTTTCTGGTTGTACTTTATGCTTAGGTATGTTGGGTTTATAAGATTTTCTCTTGTTGCTCTTTGGTTACTTAAAAGTACGATTATCTGTACTGATGAATGTTTGCTGTGTTTCATTATTTGCGTGCTTGCACTACTAATATAATGACTTTATCTCAAATTTAGATTGCCAAAGTTCAGGTGGGACGTTATCTGGCTGCCCTTTGGGTCTCTAAGGTATATATTCATTGTTCTTTCTTTGATTCAATGCCGCAATTATGATTCCAAGCTCCTTGTCGATGAATATTTACAGTCTGAATTTATCCAGTGGAGCTGGATTATCTCTTTATGTTGAGCACCTGCTTACCCAGTCATCCGAAGAAATTAGAAAACTCCAGAGCTATATGTATGCCTATAAAGCCAGCTAAAGTTCCATAGCCTGCTCCATTTTCTACTTTTCACTGGAGAAAGTTAAAGCGATGTGAGGTGGGACGTGTGGTTGAAAGGATGGATCTCCAATGCATATGGAAGTGAGTTCAGGGCATATCGAAATCAGTTAGGTCTTTGTAGTTGACAAGTATGTCTGTGTTGTGTTCATCAGTCCCTGCTATGTTGCCTAATCCATTCCTACTC
Organism: Rutidosis leptorrhynchoides; assembly: GCF_046630445.1. Lineage (NCBI taxonomy): Eukaryota > Viridiplantae > Streptophyta > Magnoliopsida > Asterales > Asteraceae > Rutidosis > Rutidosis leptorrhynchoides. The sequence continues at coordinate 43,122 of NW_027266453.1, read as the reverse complement.
TTCAACCAGTCTCGTGAAAACCAAGTCTATATATACTGTATGGTTCATGGGTCTCTATATAAAAGCATTTCCATTGCATTGATCTCTCATTTGAGTCTTATTTTTGTCACATTATCGACATAGTGATAAACAATGAGATCTAAGACGTTACGAACTCATACCTTGATGAATAAAACACTCCGACAGGTTTAAGGTTTCATGTATTTTAATACGGCAGGAGTCGTAACGTTTGATTTGGCTTAACAAATTCCTAACTGACCCAATCCGTCAAGTTAAGAACTGCGTTGAATGCACGCACCAAACCCAGTATTCTGTATTCGAAGCGAATTTTCAGCAAGACACAACCAAAAAACCACAAAAAGGATCTTCATTTACCAGAAGCAAATTCATAAATTTAAAACAACTGAAAAACCGAGTGTTATCATCATCTGGGAGCAAATAAAACAAGTCATATTGCATTCAAAACTTGCTAAAACTGATACAAAAAGTCTCAAGGAGGCCAGAACAGAGCAGAATAGTAGTTAAAATGAATTAATCTTCTTCTTCGATAAGTTTAGTTTCAAGCCCACTGAATCCCTCTGGTGGTACATCAGCAACGGTAACAAGGGAGAAGAATTCCTCTTTGGCATCTTCGTCATCGTTTCTCTTGCGAGCAATGCGGACCCTGATCCTCCTTGGAACACTCCTGATGCCCCTGCTCCAGATGTGCTTGTTCAATTTCACGTCAACTCTCACGTCTTTGGTTCCCATGGCTTTCACTGCAAACTTGCGGATCTCCTTAATAGCATTGGGTGCCTTCTTCTTGAAGGTACTGTTCAAACAAAGGCAAAACAATGGTTTAGTTTATTCAAACTGTCCATCCAATGTTACAAAAATACTGGCAAGTTACTCTATATTGTGAAAGAGTTTAGGCCAGCGGCGCTAGTTGATGGGAATATATTGGAATGAATATACAAGTCTACAGCCGGAATCAAATCGTACAAAGCTTCATGTTCTAGAAAATCATAAAAAGTACCAAAGGAACACAAAATAATTCACATCTCTTGGAATCGAAATCTCAAAACATTTAACTTATACAACAGCCACAGAACCACCATGTATTGTCTATACCAAATCCTAGACTCATAGTTGCACTTTGAGATAAATATTCATGTCAAAGAAAACCTAAATGCACATCTCTTCTACTTGTTAAACCATCAAAATTAATTCATATTATCACGATTACGTCAAATTCTAATGCTTATGACACTAACGAATACAACATTTGCAACAGTGTAAAGGGGAGTAGAATATTAACAAGTAACATGGCCAGATTTTAGAAAGGCACGATAAAAGACCTCAAATTACATCAAATAGAACCTTACAAGCTATAAGATCCAATCAATGATCGAGTTAAGCTGTATAACCACGACGAATCAAAAAGAAGAAGAAGAAGTAATAGATGTAAAAATTACCATCCATGAAGACGCTTGTGAAGGTTGATGGTGTACTCTCTGGTAACAACCTCTTCCTTCCTTCCTTTAGTTTTCTCCACCATTTTCACAGTCTTCAACGACAACGCCTCTTTACCTGTATTCAAACAATTTTTTCACTTTAGTCTTCGAAAAAAGATTAATGATCGATCGATTATATAAATAAGAGAGAGAGAGAGAGAGAATGCAGACCTCTGATATTGGGGAGAGAGCTGCGAGACTGAAGTTGAAGTGCGGAAGAAGGAGACCTGAAGTTAATAAAACCCTAGTCGTCTAGATGCTTAGCGAAGCTTTGGATCGTTGCTTCTGTGGCCTAGCAATTTAATAATGGGCTCTATTTGGGCCTTTCAAAGTCGTAATGGGCACAACTGTTCAACTTTTTACTGTATTTCTTTTGGTCGACTCGTCAAGAAAACACGATAAAGTTTTGATTGAATCCATTCCCCTGCCCTCTCTCATTTTTCCTGAGCTCACAAAAGCCTCATACTCATACATGCTTTTTTTTTTATGTAACATACCCATACATGTATTTTTATTTTATTTTATTTTTTTAATGATAAACATACTCAATTAGTCATACATGTAATTTTCCCAAGAAAATTGTAGATTGAATAAGCGTATTGATTGATATTCCGCCATCTTACCTACTGTACTTTCCCATTATTTTACAACTAAAAGTGATTCAAGTGAGAATAGAAACAAGGGTCATCTCATTGTTGTACATGTTTGTTGCATGAAGTATTCAATCATTTTAACTCTTACTCCTCCGGTAGTTTTAGTTTTATTCGTGTAATGAGCTATCGTATAATGTAGATGAACTTGTCTGTCGGGATATTTTGAATGAATGATTTATGGCACTATCATCTTAAAAAAAAAAAAAGTCGTTTTGATCGCGGAAGGATTCTCAACTGCCAATTGTGATCTCCAGTGCATTTGCAAACTTATGCTGCAAGAAATATATACCAACATGGATTTCCTCTCATTGAAACCATACTTGCTCTCGCGAGCTCATGTTGACTATTTGCAAGTAATCCGATCATCATCAAATAACTATCAATGGAGGCAATATGAGCTAGAAATTTTGGAATATGTCTCAATCCTTCAAAACAAGTCTCAAACCATTACTAATTTCAAAAGATTCATCACATACACTAATTACTTAAGCCAAACCATCATCTACAATCACACTCCCTCCACAACTACAATAGAAGACAAACCGAAATGTAGCATAGACCAGGAAATGATCAGTTATTGTCTTCATAAAACAGGTTCATGGAATTACCATCACACGTAAAGACACAATAAACAAACCTTCTAGTTTTGTTTCTACTACGAAGTGCAGTGTTCCATTATATGCCTGTTGCCGAGCATTGGACATCAGCAAACTTTCGTTGAGACTTCCCTATGCACTCATCTCGCTTTCGCTGGCCGTGGCTCTGATTACTCCCGCCATCGACGATATCAGAATTTGTAGAAGGTTTAAGCGACCTTCTAATGGAATCTTCATTCAAAATTGCACCCTTCAACTTATTCACCGTGACATTTCCATCTGGAGCTGAATCACAATGAGACGTTACGAAACTCTGCCATGAATCTGGTAAAGATATCAAAAGTAATAGCCTTTGAACTTCATCATCAAGCTTGAGTCCCATAAAACTCAACTGATTAGTAATTCCTGCAAACGTATTAAGGTGATCTTCCACTCGTGTGCCGTCTTGGTGTTTGCAGTCCTTCAACTTCTTTATCAGTAACACTTCGTTATTAATGGTCTTGCTTGCATATAGCTGCTCTAGCTTTTTCCACAAGACATGAGCATCAGTCTCGTCTCTAATGTGATTATACACATTATCATCTACCCAATGTCGGATTATAGCACACACCTGCCTATTTTGTAATATCCACTCATCATCACTCTTTCCATTAGGCTTTGTCGAACTAAGAACAGGCAGATGAAGCTCTTTCACATACAGAAAATCCATCATTCTCCCTTTCCAAGTGTGATAGTTTGAACCATCTAGATTCATCATATTGCTTGTATTGGCTTCCATGTGATAGTGACGAAATCGAGTCTATTCAATGCTTAATCAAACACAATGACAACCAAAATTTGATCAAATTCTCCATCTTTGTGTACGTTTCTAATAAGCTAAACAATGAAATAGCAGCAAGCAATTCATCCACGAGTACAATAGAAAGCAAGCAGAGTCTACTCTGATCAAATTTCCATGACAACAAAATACACCGAAAATGATCCCTAGCACTCTGCCGACACGATTTTATCCTTGATTTGATACACATGAACTTCAAACAACTCGGCAATTTTTCCTCCTAAATGTTCAAACTTTGCGGCATGCAGTTAATGTGAACTTTTGAAATCGTTCTTTCCTTGTCGGCCGCTGTCGTAGCAGAAATTTAATTAGGAATTTGCCATCTCGTTACGCGCCAATTTATGTTATGGAGTAATTTTTAACAGCTACCTAGGCGTTAGGGATACAAAATTTAGGTATCCACATGCAATGTTTAAAAGTTTAGGTGGCAGACTGTAAAGTTGACTGAAGCTTAGATACCCATCAATTAATGGGATTATTTAGAGCTCAGGCCCTCCTCTAACTATGTAGTTGGGCCTGATACGGCATGTGGGGTAAACGGAGTCCATATGCTGTATAACGGCGTCATTAATTTTTCCCCCGAAGATAACGGAGTTAATTTCGGAATCATAGTTTTAGGCCTATAAATAAACGTGGTTTGTGTAGTCTCCAGCCAGCCTTCGCACCTGGTTCTTAAATAGGTGACCTTTTTGCCTTTTGGAACAAGCTAGTAGTGGTACACATTAGGAATCAGATTCACTAACTTTTCGAGCATATTTAATAAGCCATTTAGCTTATTCTGTACATTTGCCCTTTTCCATTCTCTTATTGTGAGAAATATCATTCATATTTCCGTTCGTCTCCGGGAAGAAATGGCCGATCACTTCACTGATGATCAAGTCTATGCATTCAAGGAAGCTTTCTGCCTCTTCGACAAGGATGGCGATGGTCTCATCTCTATCTTGTGCTTATAATATATACATAATTGTCTGCTCAATTGGCCAGTTCATTTTAAGTTCCAATTTCTTCGATTAGTTTCCCATCATTAGGATTATTTGTTTTTGATGTTTCAAATTTTACATTTAATCTCATGCATAGAATTGAACTTTCCTGTTATTTAAGATAGACATTATACAAAACTATGTCTCTTAAATTTATGCTATTTAAACATTATTTATTGAAGTCTAATATAAGAATTGCAACCAAATTTATGATGTGGATGGATGGTCGAGTGACGATTATTAATAATGAATGGTAAACCGTAGGTTGGCAAACTAAATAGTTTTGAAACATCAGAGAATAAACTCTAGCTAGAATTAATAGGGGTGGGCAAAAACCAACCGAACCGATGGTTTTAACCAAATCGATCAATTTGATTCGATTCGGTGAATATTCTAAAATGGTTCGGTTTTGGTTTGCAAAAATAATATTCATTTTATTTTAATTAATTTGATTAAATCGATTTTTGGTTAAAATCGAAATGAACCAAAATCAACACATTAATAAATATCCAATACGATATTCATTATTTATTTCAATCTTAAATTTTTAATATTTAAATCAGTTGTAATCTGAGAAACTTACTCCAATTTGATTTTCTTATATTTGTAGATTTAAATATTATGTGGATAATTTGTTTACAATAACATAAAATGTTTGAAGAGAAAGTGAACAAAGTAAGTTGAAATTTTTTTTGGATAAAATCGAAACCAACCAAAACTGACCGGTTGATTTTTTGATAAAACCAGTTATAAAACGGTTTGGTTTTGGTTCATCAATTTCGATAACCGATTTTTTTTTATTTGGTTATTTGTTTTAGAAAATTGAACCGAAACCGATTTTGCCCAACCCTAAGAATTAATATTCATAAATTTAAGAAATATATAGTGTACGTAAATTAAATGTGACAAATAAAAATTATGTAACATATGTTGAATTTAATTATATATCAATTCAGGTTCCATCAGTACTAAGGAGCTGGGAACAGTGATGCGAGCGCTAGGCCAAAACCCGACAGAGGCAGAGATCCAGGAAATGATAAACGAAGTTGACGTGGATGGAAGTGGTGCCATTGATTTTCCAGAGTTCCTAAACATGATGGCTAAGAAAATGGAGGATACTAACTATGAGAAAGAGCTTAAAGAAGCTTTTCGAGTTTTCGACAAGGATCAGAATGGATTCATTTCGGCAACAGAGCTTAATCACGTGATGATGAATCTCGGTCAGAAGCTCAACAAGCAGGAAGTTGATCAGATGATTCAGGAAGCCGATATTGACGGTGATGGCCAGATCAACTTCAACGAGTTTGTTAGACTCATGATGGCTAAGTGAGTACTCAAAAGCTAGCTTTATTTCTTTTAAAAGTTTTTGGCTAAATTACCCATTAAAACAAAAATAAAAGTATGAAGATATATTTCATTGCACTAGTATAAGAAATTACATTTGACATAAACTGATGTAGGAATCTGTTGTTCACTTGTTCTTTCTATTTTGTGGTCGTAAATGGAATGTATGATAGGGAATATTGTTTTGGACCATATCCTTCGGTTTAGAAAAGCATCCAGTTCATTAGACAAACTTTTGCATCATTTTAGTTGTTACTTGACACCTTTGTCATGTGTATTATTTCGAAGAACATAAAATTTTATTCCATAGCTAAAACTTGGTACAGGCCGATCAGTTTGAACCGATCGAAATCGAGCCAGAACTACTTTTAGTAAAGTCTTGATCCAATATCAATTACAACTTCTAAGCATCGACACAATTGAACCTTAAAAAATGACCTGGCATGATATATTGGTAAGCATTTACTTGAAAATATATATGAATTTGGCACGTATCTTTGTCATAAAAGGCTTTAAATCATTATATGTTTTAAGATGGTAACTTCTCTTGTTTTGACTTATGATCCCCTCAGGAAGAGACATAAGGTAGCTGAAAATGGAAAACAATCTGGCAGTGACAGCAACAAGGCTAATGGAGGAAAAACAAGCCGTCGACCAAAGACATGCACCATCCTCTAATTAATTGAACGATAGTGCAAATGATCACTACTTATGTACAAGTACTTAACGTTCATTATATTTTTACAATGATAATTAAACTACCTATAAATATGGACGAGCAATCTTAATTAAATTCCGGGAATAAACATTTTAACTTAACGTCAATCAATGTGGACAATATTTCTAAGGAGCAATCTAAGGGTAAAAAAAAGGAACTAAGAGAGCTATTTTCATTGATGAACACTATGTGAATTTGGGTTGAATTTTAGAACATGGGGTTTTGGGAAATTTTTTTTGAGAAAAAAGCAAGTTTTTGAAGGGAAGGGTCATCTAACTCCTAAGGAGCAAGAGATAAAGTCCAATAAGAAAACAAGCCCTAATTCATGTTTACATTAGAATAATTGTGAGTTTTCTGTTGGTATGGGGATTAGATTTATTTATCATTATCATTATTATTATTTAATTTTGTTTGATAATTGACAAATGGCATCATCCATACAATAAACTGTCCAAACGAAAAATATCGACTACATCAAGCTACATCTCACATAATGAAAAACAAAGCGAAAAGGAGGAAGAACTAGAGTAAAGTTTTATTTATTTATTTTACTTCAGAATAATTGACAAGTATGTTTGTGTTCAGCAGTCCAAGACCACGTATATATATGGACTATGGCTCAGGGGAACTTTATATAAAACCCAATGCATTGATCTCTCACTTGATTTTTGTCACATAATCAACATAATGATAACAATGAGACGCATGATCTCTAATGAGCCTTCACTTTTGATGGAGATACATTATCCAGTATCCACAAAGACTTTTCACCGTCAAATTAAGTCAAACTAATTCAAATTGGTTAGTTCGAATCTAATCTAATTGGTTTAGACGTTAATAGCTCATATTTTTATTTTGACAGTTAATAGCTCAGAATTAAATGAAATCATCACTTGGGTTAGACAGATTTTATCGAAATTGTACTAATCCAATGTATATATACAAATCATTACATTTGATTTGGCTCAACCAATTCCTAATCGAATCAGAGCAAATTACAGTGGAATTGATTATCGACTAAAGTTTGAACAACTAAAGCCGGCCCATTCCTAAATGTAAATCCTTTTTTTTTTTTAATAATAAAATCTAAATCCTAAGTAAGATAAAATAAACAATTTGGATAAGACCTGATTGTTACTTCCAAATCAGCAATGAGCCTGATTCTTTGAACTACAGGCCAAAAATCGGACCAAGTTCAAACCAAAGATCAACTCCATCTTGACCGTTAAAATATCGAAATCCGACGGTCGTCCTCAAATCTTTAACTTATGGAGTATGTCAGCAATATTATATTAGCATCCTACTGTAACTCTAGTCAGCAACGTTTCTACTCCATATCAGCTTTGCATTTTGTTTCTCTTTTCAAAGGAAAGCAAAATGTTGCGCTTATCACTCAGAAAAGGTGAATAATCGTCGGCTGAATTAATCTACTTCTCTTCTAAATTTTGAAATGATCAGATTTCACCATCATTTTTTTTCATACTCTTACGGTTTTGCAGTGACGAATCTGAATGTTTTGAGGCTACATGCTTGTGCTTTGAGGTATTCTGAGTACTCTACTCAAGCTGAGCCTTCGTCCAACCAGCTTCATCCTCCGGTAAAACTATTTTTCCTGTTTGCTTTACGAGAATTCTCTGTTTGTTAGCTCGGAATTTTGACGAATTCATTCTTTTATGGAAATATTTGATGCTGTTTTGTTGATCCAGTCTGAGTTTCGGTTAAGGAATAACTCACACTGGCACTGATAATGGGTAGTATATGCAAATTCAAAGGTTAAATCAGTATCGATGACATATTAGATATCTATTATCAGTAAATTTATCTGTTGAAAGTGACAAAACGCAGATACTAGCTAATATTGCTTTAATGTATTGGACGTCATAATCCATAAATCCAGTGTCTGAATGTACATACTTTCTTGTGTTTCTGACGGACGGACTGAATTTTGATTTTTGTCTCCTTAGTAGTTTTGTCTCGGGGATTTTGATTGCAAATGAAGTGTTTGGTACTTTGGTTATTGTTCTAAATGCTGAAGAACTGATTCCTTGCATCATCTGTTATTGTTTTAACTTTATTGGGTACATTTGGTTGCTGTGTTTAACAGCTTGGATCATATTTTTAGTTACAATGCTTCTTGAGTGTATTTTTGAAACTTTTATTGATTTCATCCGTTGATCATGGTTATAACAGAGGGTTCCCAACCTTATTGAAGGCGCTTTTGTCCACTCAAAAGCATCAGCTACTATTGACGTCATTAATCCAGTGAGTGTACAAACTTTCTTCAGTTTCTCCATCTATGAGGCTTGCTTGGAAATTTAAATATTTTAGAGGTTTAATAGATTCCGAATTTGGTCACAGGCTACGCAAGAAGTAGTTTCACAAATTCCTTTGACAACAAATGACGAGTTCAAAGCTGCTGTATCTTCTGCCAAACAGGCATTTCCATCTTGGCGCAACACTCCTATTACAACCCGTCAACGTATTATGCTGAAGCTACAGGAGCTCATTAGAAGGGACATGGTAAGCAATGAGTATATATTTTTATGTACAGAGTAATAAATAAGCATGCCTCCGAGCATTTTCCTTGTGCATCTGGAATTCTGGATTGAGATTGCAAATTAAGAGTGTTAACCACAATTGATTGCAGGATAAGCTTGCCCTGAATATCTCAACAGAACAGGGGAAGACCTTGAAGGATGCCCATGGAGATGTGTTCCGTGGACTAGGTTTACAGATATTTTCTTTACTGGCTATTGAGATTATGGAACTTAATGATGATGGGCATTTCAACTTACACTTTTGTATTAACTTGGTTTTTGTAGAGGTGGTTGAGCATGCTTGTGGAATGGCGACCCTGCAAATGGGAGAATATGTTCCCAATGTATCCAATGGAGTTGACACTTTTAGCATTAGAGAGCCAATTGGTGTTTGTGCTGGAATTTGTCCGTTCAACTTTCCTGCAATGATACCCTTATGGGTAAGATTTAAGAATGCCACCTTTTGTTTCTTGATGCATGTATTTAGTTACTGTTGTTGATATCAGCTTTATTGTTGAGGCTATAAAACAAGTTATTAGAAATCCATGTTTATGTGTAGATGAGTGGATGCCGTTTCAAAAGTTCAGTTATCTTCTCGTTAGTTTCTACAGGCTTATGAAAAACTTACGGGATATGTTTGCCCCAAAAATTTAATTTCTAAATGAGAAGTTGATCAAATTATCTACTGCAGATGTTTCCTGTTGCAGTTACCTGTGGCAACACCTTCGTTTTGAAGCCATCAGAAAAAGATCCAGGTGAGTGAAATTTTTCAAGTCATTTCAGTTTTTAATTATCTTGGATATTTCTTTTTGCTCCAAAACCAATCACACCCCTGCTGCTACCTGGAATTTGGTGGTTCTTGATAAGATTCTTGTAATAGAGTCTAGTTAGAGAAAAAATATTTTTTAAATGCAACACTAATTCCATTTCTATAGGGTGCAATGTCACACCAATGGCTGAACTTTTCTCGTCCCATTCTTTTTTTTTTTTTTTGGTCAACTAGTTTAAAATTTTATTAACCAAGAAATATACAACTTAAAACTAACAAAATTCTCAAGTGCAACAACCTGCACTTACTCAACTCCAGCTATCTATCCAAGTGTCATAATTCTGTTTGCTCCTATACATCATTGACAATCTAACTGAACGTTTCACAGATTCTATTACTCGAATATGAGAGACAGCCTCTCCTCTAAACAGTAACTTATTCCTCTCCTGCCATATGAAATAAACTAGAGCAAGAAAAGACCAACGCCTAATACTGGCCAAAGCTGGCTTCCCTGTTGCTTTTTTAGCAAACCAGCTAATCTCTCTGCGCCATCTGAATGGCAGCCTGTGAATAGCAGCTCTTGGCATAATATCCCTCCAAGCCAAAATCGAAAACGGGCATGTGAAAAACAAGTGGCCAACAGTCTCACTTCCCATATCACATTCTGTTTTTTGTATTGTCACGTTCCAGCTTTCTAAGGCATCTTGAAGGGAACTAGTTCTATCCTTTATTTGCCTGTTGGATTGTGAATATTAATAAGAAAACACCTGGCAAAGATTTGTGTATATTTTTCTTAAATTTTATGTCTTCTAAATCAGAATGGCTCTTTTATAGATTTGTTTTTTGTGTTTTACTAGGGGCTTCTATACTGCTTGCTGAGTTGGCTATGGAAGCTGGTTTACCAAAAGGTGTCCTAAATATTGTTCACGGCACTAATGTACGCCCTTTCTTAAACTTGAAGCTGTTATTTATCTCATTAGCTCTGTTATTTATTTATTTATTTTCTAATAAAATGCTACCATTTGCATGTGTGTATTACTGTCATTCCTTTCAACTCACAATTTCAAATTGTTTGATTTTCCAATGGACGAAATTTTTATGAGATGTAGCATATAAACTTGTGTAGCAATGAACTCTTTTCATGAAGGATATACTTTCAATCAGCTGTATCCTCTTAGACCTGATTTTCTAAGGTCTTTCAATTTGTGGCAGGATATTGTTAATGCTATCTGTGATGATGACGATATCAAAGCTATATCATTTGTCGGTTCCAATAGTGTAAGTTTCTTATTGGTGTCCACTTTCCGATTTCCCAATTTACGACATTTAAATTTAAACGTATGCCTGAGCACTGACCCTCCTAGTAGTTCATTAGAGTCATCACCCACATTTTAGGTGAGTCAGCCCATGACTCAAACCCAAATTTTCTTTTCACGTCCTGCATCTGTTTTCCTGTACCCATTGCATTGGATGGACCTATTTAAGCTTGGATTAGGAAGCCTGCAAGTAGTTTTTATTTTATGCTCTATTTCTCCTGGTTTCTGTGTGTTTATCCATCTATATTGGCATTATTTCCAACTAGCCTCATTTTCTTTTTATTTATTGCATTGAAAGGCGGGCATGCACATATATGCACGGGCGTCAGCTAAAGGGAAGCGTGTTCAGGTAAGGATGCGTGATTTGTATTGTTAATGACAAAATGCTCTGTTTTCTCAATGCCAACATGATTATATTTGAATCTTTATGCATGTAACTATTGGATTAATAAATATTATGAAAATTGCTTTGCTCAGTCCAACATGGGGGCCAAAAACCATGCTATTGTCATGCCTGATGCAAATGTTGATGCTACGTTAAATGCTCTAGTTGCTGCCGGTTTTGGAGCTGCCGGGCAAAGGTGCATGGCTCTCAGCACAGTAGTTTTTGTTGGCGGCTCAGAATTTTGGTATACCATTTTTCCTCAAAGTTTTTTTTACTGGTTTTAACATCCATGTCAGCATTTGACATGTGTGAACCATGCAAGAAATAGACATTCATCTTTTGTTATGGTCAGGGTACTGTAATTTGCAATGAAATGTTGGTGGGAATATGAAGTTTGAAAATTGAGTTATCCGAGATGTGTATATTTTTGGAATGACAGAAACCTGCTGCAACTTTTCCAGGGAGAAAGAACTGGTTGAACGAGCAAAAGCTCTTAAAGTAAATGCAGGAATAGAGCCAGATGCAGATCTTGGCCCAGTGATTAGCAAACAGGTAACTGTACTTCCAATGAATTTTGGCAAAACCATTACTGAAGTTTCTATTGCTCAGGATTCAGAAATTGTTAATATTTCTAGGCGAAAGAGCGAATTCACAACTTAATCCAGAGTGGTGTCGAAAATGGTGCTAGACTGCTGATTGATGGGAGGAATATTAAGGTACTGCATTGTATTTTTAATGTTTTCATACATTGCAATATGAAGTATTATTCTTTACATTGTTTAACTTTTATATTGTTCAGCATGTGTCTAAATGGCATTGGAGACTAGACTCTCATAGATGAAAATTTACTGTTGAAAAAAGATCATAGTAGTTGATAACTTGATATTGAATAGATCAAAATGAGGCTCGTGGATCTGTTGAATTGTTATGAAACATAACAGGACTGGTGACATTGATGGATGTTAGATGATTGTAATCCTCCTCCATTTGTTTTTGGCTGATATTAGGTTCCGGGTTACGAGCATGGAAATTTTATTGGTCCCACCATCTTATCTGGTGTCACAGGTGACATGGAGTGCTACAAGGTAAATATTTTAAAACTGTGTATGACTTACCCTTTTTTAGATCAAACTTTGCATTGAACCTTTAACCACTCTCCAATTTCAATCTTGACTTGTGCAGGAAGAAATATTCGGTCCTGTGCTTCTCTGCATGGAGGTGTGTATTATTCTGTTTATTGCACAGATTATTGGTCTCTTGGTTAATCTGGCTTATGCTGACACGTGTCTTCTTATGTTTCGTTCAGGCTGACAGCTTAGAGGAGGCCATGAGCATAGTTAACAGAAACAAGTACATTCTATTGCACACTCTCTTTTAATTTGAATTATTACCGTTCTTCCATGCATGCCTTTCTTAATGGTGTGAGTATCCTCTTTCTTTCTTTTTTTTGCACAGATACGGCAATGGGGCTTCCATATTTACTTCATCCGGTGCAGCTGCCCGGAAATTTCAGATGGAAATCGAGGCTGGACAGGTAAAATGCAGCGAATAAATACTAGTATAGTAAAAACATAAAAAGCAAAAACTTATCTCCTTCATGGTATTTTTTTCATCTCAGGTTGGCATCAACGTACCCATTCCAGTTCCACTGCCATTCTTCTCGTTCACTGGTAACAAGGCGTCATTTGCTGGCAACCTTAATTTCTATGGTAAACTTATACCTACTTCCCCACAACTTTTCCTTGATAATACCTTTTATTATTGACCTTAACAAACTTTCTTTGTACTTTGATTTACAGGTAAGGCTGGCGTGAACTTCTACACCCAGATCAAAACCATAACACAACAGTGGAAGGATTTACCCAGTGGCGTTTCCCTGGCAATGCCAACTTCTCAGAAGCCATAATTTACTACGGAGGAGCTTATGTAAATGAAGTTTCTTATTTTCTGTTCTGTATACTCTCAGTTTTCGAAATAGTTCAAACTAGAGAATGGATGTACTGGAGAATAAAGCAGCTAAATGAAAATCAATGACAAGATATTGTTGTGAAATTTTTTTAGTTTGCAGCATTTTATCTTCGCCTCTTTCACATGCTGTCCAATGTCCATGGAGAACGGTAGATGTGTAATTTGAACAACTCATATCTTTGTTACTAAAACTATGTTCAAAACGGCATACTAACCAACAAATTCAAGGAAGGTAACATGCTCCATCAAAGGTTCATATAAATCAAGGATCCTCTTAGACACCCAAATTTATTTATTTTTTCTAATCATTAACCAACAAATCATGGGAGTCGTTCTCTCGATGCCCTTGCCTGTTACAAATCCAGTAAAGCTAAACTATTGGGATAACATTTGGAAACTAAACGTACTTTCGAGAATCAAAATTTTTCTATGGAGACTAGGCCATGAAAGTCTTCCCATTACGGACCAGCTGCTTAAATGAGGTATGTCTCCTTATTCTCTCTGTCCAGTATGTGCACAATGCCCTGAAAATTCTCCCCATCTATTCCTCTCGTCCATGGACCATTTGAGTATGGATCCACTATTGCCTACATTAGACACATCTAACTTTGCAATTGAAAACCTAACAGATTGGTACTTGACTATACACTTTATTGCCAAATTCTGTTTGGGAATGATAGTCATTTCAATGGAAAATGCACTATCCCTGCAATCATGTGTGATCATGCAAGAAAATGGCAAGAAGAATTCATTGCAGCCCAACCTGTTGTTCCATCGGTAACCAGATCCCTACCGAGGACGGCAAACTGGAGGAAACCTCTATCAAGTTGGATAAAAATCAACACAGACAGTGCAATATTTTCAAGACAAAACAGAGTTGGTTTAGGGGCTGTAATCAGAGATGAAAGGGGGGAGATCATATGCAGTCAGCTTTTGTTGCAGGTTTTCCTGATGCATTACTCTCGGAAGCTATGGCTCTATCGATGGGAATCAAACTAGCGCTCGAATGTGGAAACCGACAAGCAATTTTTGAAATAGACGCTTTGTCCCTTTTGGATATTCTACAGGACATAGACTCTCGTTTCCTTTCGTGTCATGCACTGATAGAGTCCATTAGAGAAGATATTGCACATTTTGTAAGCTGTAGTTTTACTTTTATTAAGAGTGGAGGAAATTGTCTCACTCATTCGCTAGCGAATATGAAATTTAATAAGGAAGGCAATTTACTTCCTCACTTCTACTAATAGCCTCTAAAAATTTGGAATGAAATCTTTATGTTATTAAAAAAAAAATTAAAAAATCTATTTAATATGTATTCTTAAAAATAAAATAAAAAAGTACAGTATTTGATGTGTCATGTGAGGTAAAGGCATAAAGCTTTCATAGGCTTGTGCTTGTATGCCTGTATCAGAAAGGTGAAAATGCCAAATCTACCCTTTATTTATCAAAAACATCCAAAATGCCATTTTCGTTTAATGTTACGAATCAAAACCCTTGTGAACATTCTTGTACTGAACGGGGTTTTAGAGCTTTTTCTCAGTTTAGCTGTCATAGGTGCGTCGGAAGCTTAGAGAGAGAGCAAGAGATGGGGAGGAGGATACTAAACGACGCGCTTAGGTCAATAGTGAACGCCGAGAAAAGAGGCAAAGCTTCGGTGGAGCTGCAACCCATCTCGAACGTCATGCGTTCTTTCCTTGACATCATGAAATCTCGAGGTAAAACTAAATTTCCCCATTATGAATCATCTTCAACCTCATAGATTTATGGGTTATGCTTCCGTTTTTCAAAGTAAATTGTCAGTATTACTGGATTTTTTAATTCGTATAGTCGATTCTTTTGCCATGAACTTTTGGTCTGGCATGGAAGAAATTAGGATTCTCTTAGCTCTAGTAAGTGCGAGCTTAAACTCTCTCAGTGAGCAGTAATTCCCCGTATGTAGATTGATGTTTGCCTTTATTGTTCATAGAGAAGTACCAAAATAAGTTGTGCCTTTCAGATTGGCTCTACGGAAACGAAACTGAAGAGGAAGATGAGTGTGGTAATGTGGTTGACCTTATATTGGGATCCCCTGTCATACAGCTTTGTGGTTTTAGTTCTGGCTTAGGTTCTAGATTGAGCTGCTTGAAACCACTATTGTTCCGACATAAGCATGACCGTTGTACGATGTAGTGTAGCTAACATCTCTTTCACTATAGCTCGTTTGCTGTAAAAAAAATTTCTTTTCTCGGTTCTGTGATGGTTTTGATTGGAGTTGATTTCCACGTTTTAGATCCGTTCTATGCTGCAATGTGTGTTTTTGTTCTTTTTCATGATTAGCGGATTTGAATTTAAGGTTTTCACTGACTTTCAATTCTATGTAGGATATATTAAAAACTACCAAGTCTATGATCCACAGCGAGTTGGAAAGATAGAAGTTGAACTGCAAGGCAGAGTAAAAGATTGTCGGGCTCTCACTTACAGACAGGACCTCAGGGCAAGGGATATTGAATCCTACACATCACGCATACTCCCTACTCGTCAGGTTGGTGTCAAATCTGTCCAACCAATTCTTTAGTTTTATGTTGGAAATAAAATCTGAAAAGTTTGATAGGTACTACATATGTATGGTTTGTTTTTATGTTATTGTAATTTTTCCATATTTTGCCTTTCCTAACATTTCATGTCGTATGAAATTATATTTCCCGACCCTACTTGATTTTTTTTGGCTTTGCCAATGGTAACAAGGTAGTTTTGTGATGCTATCGAATGTAAGACCTTAGATTAAGAACCTTCAAATGTATGTGGCATTCTATCTTTTTTCTCATTATGAATTTCCTTTGATGCAGTGGGGATATGTTGTGATTTCAACTCCAGATGGTATTCTGGATCATGAAACAGCCATTGAAAAGAATGTGGGTGGTCAAGTGCTTGGTTATTTCCATTAGACACTTTCTTTTGGGGCTGAGCTCTTAGTTTGTTGCTGCTCACTTTCACATTACGGCCATGTTCATCACCATCCAGAAAGATCACTATTTGAATTTTGCACTGACTGGTTGAATTTACAACAATGTATTTGAAGTGAACAGCGATACAGAAACATTAAAATGGCATTTTGTGATTTAATTATGAGCTGATCCTGTTTATGGAATTTTTTTTTTCTTATTTGCTTGTTTAAAATTTGTTCAATACATCCCGATGCTTATGTGTATTTCACTTCCAAGGGCTTTGAATGTGTTAGGGTTGCTACTTGAAGATGAGGTGTTTATCTTTACTCTGACATCAAGATAAATGAATTTAGTATTTGCTAAAAGGAAATCCAACAGTCTAGAACCTGAATTTAGAGGCATAAGATAACAGGTGCATCCACATGGTAGGAATGGCAAGAACATGACTAAGAGGGACTACTTGTGCGACAAGTAAATAATCGACTCTGACGAAATCGAAGCCAGTCATTCTAACTGGGAAATTGCACACTTTCGGCCAAAACCAATGCCGGATAAAGTGAAAAGAATACATTATCAATGCAAAAATATGTAACCAATCTCCAGTTCTTTATTTTCATTACACATCCGATGGTGTTCAAATAAATATGGACAATGTCTATTCTCTCAAAATATTACCTTTACAACCTCGTATAACTATGTAACTTCTTTCAGTTCTATATATTGAAAAATACAATCGTAATCCACATGAGAGAGAGAGAATCCACAATGTCATCTTCAAGACAGACGTAGTACTATTATTTGCGATTTAGTCGGAGGGACTCGAAGTGTGCAGCAAAAGAGTCATAATCGGGAAGCTTTGGGTGAACATGAGAGGCTTTCTCTGCCGATGAGCTACTAGTCCTTAAAATTTCAGTGGCAGCAGGAGAATCAGATGGCTTCTCATGTTCCGACGACTTAGACTCTGAAACAGCTTGTTGTCTCACCGATGGCCTTGAACTTTCCTCCGACGAGTTCCTCTTTGACTCTAAAACTGACTTGGAAGCTGCTTTTGTTTGGTATTGCGGCCGATCTGAACTTCCCGAGCCATCCCGACTATTCTTTTGAGATGATTGTGGCAAAACTGTAGTTCTGGAGTCAGAGCTTCTCCTAGAACTCAGAGGAGTGGCTTTTGTCCTCCGAGAAATTCCACCAATCGGACGTAAAGAGCTAGAGGAAGCCTGTTTTGGAGTGTCTTCTTCAGAGTCCTCGTCTTCCGAATCAAAATATTTAATTGAGGTCCTCGAGGTAGGCCTTTTGCTTCTTACATCGAAAGCATGCTTGCCATTAGGAAAATTTTCATTGCTGTTGGAAATCTGTTGCGATAGTTTGACCCCTGAGTCAACATCCCTGAACTCATTATTAGTAGCTGTTTTCTTTTTTGCTTCGGTGCTATTAACAGTACTTTCAGCCGACAACTTAGAAGCTGGGGCAATGCCAGCTGAACTTTTTGTATATGGAGGGCGCTTTAAACCTTTATTTCGCAGACCACCAGTTAGGGTGCCAAAGCTCAACTTGTTAACACCTTCCAGAGAAGATTCTTTGAGAAGTTCAGCCTCTTTTGGTGGAACATCATAAACCCTGGAAAACCCAACATCACCCACACTGTTTAAAGAATCACGGTTATCATCATTTTGGGAGTTTCTATCGCTAAGAGATGACTGCCTGGATGTCCCATCACCACGACCAAACTTGCTCTCGGGTTTATCAGTAAGTGAAGACGATGATAAATGTTGATAATTAAGGGTACTTTGGTCTTTGGGTCCGACATGCAAATTACCTTGCTCTTCTTCACTTTCTGAGCTTGGGCCATCGGTATCATCAAATGTCACTGGGGTGGCAGGTTGTCCAACTCTAAAGGAGCATCAGAAGTTGTGTCATCAGCAGTAAACACAGAGGAATTATAAGTTCGAGGGTTGGACTTTTTTATTTCATCATTACTTTGTCTGAGGCTGTGAATACCAGAATCTAAAAACGGTGATTTTCCACCAGAAGATGAAAACCCATATTCAAACTCGTGCTCCTTGTGCTCGCTAAGGACATCAAATTTATATTGATCATCATCTGATTCAGAGTAGTCAAAAACCACAGATTCATTTTGATGGGAAATTGCAGCGTGAGTGGTTTCCTCAACTTGTAATCCATTATAATCAGCAAAAGGATTGTCAAGATCGTGATGCGTCTCATCTGAGACGACATGAGCACAATCAAAGGTGCTGGAATGAGAATGAGAACGAGAAGAAGCGCGACTTGATTGTCTACTAGCCTTGATCTCTTCGAAATAATGGTCATCCACAGAATGCTCATCATCATTCCCTTTATTATTAAACTCCACTCCACTAGGCTGTTTCTTAGTATTCACTTCATCAATGCTCCCACTCTGCTTCAAAACCCAATGTTCATTGACAAAACCTTTGCTGGACTTGAAAGATCTTGGCTGGCCAGACATGTTAGCGCTCGGTCCATCTAAGTTAGTCAGTTCAGCTGCTCTTGCTTTGTTTTCTTCATCACCCCTAAACTTTTCATGTTGCATCCTAGGATTTCTCCCAGGAAGGGCATCATCTTTTGAAACTTTAGCACGACTACCACCTTGTGGTGTGGAGCTGGTATGTAAGTGACGGTTTTCATCTCTTGTGCCATAAGCTGAAGATTGACATGATTCTGTCGAGTGCTGCCTGGTGCTATTTCCGCGGCTTGCAATTTCAGCAGCAGCCTTAGCAGCCATACTTGCTCGTTCAGCCGATTCAGCAGCTGCCTGTGCAGCAGCAGTAGCATCCTTGAATTCCATATTCCAGTTTTCCCCCCTAAAAGTAGAAGCATCTCCGCCTTGGGAATTTGAATGCCCGAATGCCACATCTTCAGTTTCAGATCCTGTGTAAAGACATGTGAGTCCAACGTTTGACAGGCAACGACAAAATGAATGTTTCACAGTTGGATGAATAATAAGCGTACCAGGACGTCCGGCTCTAGAATGAGAAGAGGAAGATGAGTTTGACATATGAACACCTGCATTTGTAGTAGCAGCACTCTGAGGATGTTGTGATCTTGCATTTTGATCATTGTAGTTCATAGGGACATTGTGGCTTTCATTGGGTTTAGAAGGAATTCGGTCACCAGGGCGTCCCGTGTCATCAGAATTTGAAGAAGATTGAACATTAGGAGGAACAACCGCCTCAAAACTGGCCTGCATAAAACTATTTGGTCCACCCTGCTCCCATTGATAAAGCACAAGTAAAGAGAAAAATTAGGCATATGGTGATGCCGATTCATCGAAGGAAAATAGATTTTATCAAAACAGGGTCTTACTAAAAATTCTACAGGAGCCTTTAAATCTTTCTCTCCAAATGCCTTGGGATCCCATTTGATGTTATGTTCCTCAGCAATTGCAGTTAAAATCTTAATTTTGGCCGGACCATCAGGTGCTTTAGCAGATAACTTCTCCACCAACTATCAAAGACAACACAAAATGAAAATCACCATTGATAAGAACTGTCAAAAAGTCGGAAAGAAAATTGGGGTTAATCTAAAGTTTTTCTAATCATCAAAGACTTGCGCATATTACTTACCATCCGCCCTACACCACAATCTGGACGGAGCTCAACAGCTGCAGAAACAAATTCTTTTCCATATTTTGCCGTTAAATGCTTACGGACATCTGCAAGTTCTGGTATGTCTGCACATCTTGGAGATGCATATATTACACTTGAAATAGCTTCCTTCAAGTCAATTGGGCAGGTTCTGCAAAATTAGAGACCGATCACTATTTTTACTCTGGCTACACGACTACAACAGTGGTAGAACAAAGCCACGCGGCCCACACCTATTAAATTATTTATAGATATGGATTCTTTCCCAAAATCGTGGCACGAATCAAATGAGTCAAGTTTAAACAGATAGGAAGTGATGCTCTAAACCCTAAATATATATATATATATATATATGAAATTTAACCACCAATTCATCATGAAGGTCAATATTGTCTGACTAAAATACGAATTCCACTGACATAAGGTTCAGATAGATTTAAGAATTCGATGCAGGGTAGTAAATAAAACGGCCCGGCACATCCAAGTGCATGCAAGAGTGAAAATCATGAAGAAACGTGAATACCACCTGGATAGAAACATAAAGCAAGGGAAGTGAACCATTTTACATACTTTTGAGACTCGATGATTGGCAGGCGTGCTACAATAAGTTCGCAATATATCTCTATAAGATCATATGCCGCCATAGTCTTCTCTTCACGTACCACATGTTCCACCTGAGGCACAAATTAGAAGAAGAAGGGATAAACAAAGGGCCCTTTACATGATCATCAATAGAATCTCATTAAAAAAAAAGTGCCAAAAGCCGCATCGAGAAAGTGAACAAAAACTGGTAAGTTGTTTTGCAGAGAAAAACTCTCATCACACATCATCAAAAGTATTGCACAATGCATACTAGTAGTCAGACGAAATTGTGGATCCATGTAAATTTACCCGAATCCTTGCCGTCTGTTCTTGACCCGACTCAAGCAACTGAGCTAATTCTCTCTTCAGCTGCTTTACCTGTGCCTCTCTCTTATTCCGCATCAGTTTTATACGAGAAGACGCTAATTTTAACGACGTTTTGCTGCATCAATCAAACAGGAAAGAAGTCAACCGATGAGTACAAGCTCCAGAACGAAACCATTAAATTAAATTATTCGAATATAATAGCTCAGCTTTGTCAATAACAATCTCAAAGTTTCAAAAAAATCATATACAATAGTTACCATTTCGCAGGCTTGAACTTCTTATGAAGCATAGCTCCTCAAAGAAATCGACGTTATCAGTATTCAAGCGAGCCTCCCTCTCTATTTGTATGTGAACAAGCAAAAACACAACAAAACCAAATCCAAAAAGAAAACGAAAACTTGAATTTGATTAGGAGAACTTGGCAACGAAGAAATAAATTCTGAGAGAAAAAGCTTGATGGTCGAATTTAGGGATTTCGTGGAATCTTATTCGGATTCTACAGTGGGGTGATAAGAATTTGATTATTGGTAGTTGTTTATTGTTTATGGAAATCGACGAGAAGATGAAGAAAAAAATAAACTTTTTAATCCGGTTAAGAAAACTTATAAACGTGTAGTCTATTAATGCAGACTTGAGACTTCCCAATAATTGACCAAGTTACCCCCTGTCGGTCTTTCCCGCTTATTTCCTCGCGTTGACCTATTTACCCTCATCAAAGAGTTCGGAAAGTTCGATGATTTTGTCTCCCAGTACAAGTCAACAACCTTCATCAAGAGGCTGATACAAACTCTTGTGTGATTAAAAGTAAAAACACTTTTATTATCATTAATGCAAATCTAGTCCTTTTATCTTTTTTCAATGCTGACGAAGTATTCGATTTGTGATTGTAATTTAATCATCGACTGTTGGGGATTTCTGTATATATAAAAGTCTTTTTTATAGTATTTATTTATTTGTTTTTTCATCACGTCACTGGACGTTTTTTTTCTCTCTAGAAGTCCACGTATATGAAATAGCCTAGCCTTTTCATCAGAGCAAAAGTTTTCGTGTTAAATTTAGAATAATTTATTTCAAACCAGGAGACAACTAACTCCAGCTCCAGATGATGGTTGTTAACTTGTCAAATCTCAACCTTCCGAATACAAAAAGAAAAACCTTGTCTGTCACTATTTGGACTGTTTCCATTAAACTCATTGCATGTGAATAGAGAAAATAGCTAGGTACCAACTACTGAAACATTAAGCTGAGAGACAATGGAAAAGAAAACTGGTACATTGAGATTTGAAAGATAGAGACTTGCAAATTCAGAAACTTCATAATGAGAAGAAACTAACATTGTGAAATCTGTAAGAAAATTGAAGAGCCTATATAAATTCTTAATGAATGGAGTTTCTAGCAGTACTTTCCAAAGAATAACTAGAGGAATAATTTCTAAAGAATGAGTTACACAAATGTAAATTAGAGAGTATCTTAACGTTTCTTCTTCATAGTTCGGAGTGACCTTGACCTAGATGGCTAAATAAGATGGCCATATCCATACCCTGCGTCATAGTCGGCACGGTTACATCATAAGGGCAATCTTTAGAGAATCCAGGCTTTCCAGATTTGTGCACTTTCTTTATGCAGCTCTTAAATTTCTCATGACATTTTATGTTGGCCATACCTGAATTTTCAAACAATATCACAAATTACATCACCCTTAATCAGAACAATAAATGGATTGATCCATTACAAGGGGGACAAAAAAATCAATTTTTTAAACAAAAAAGGAAACTGATTTATACTTCTCCATTTTGGTCATTATAATTCCCAAACATCAATGTAATGATTATTTTCTGAAAATAATCAACATAGGTTGAGCTGATTGGGTCATGTCATGACTCCTTAATGATGAGATTGCGACGATAATACTCTTGAATGATAAGATGAAATATCTAGACAGATCACAGAGGAGATGATAAACTCTACTACTATTATTACTACTATGCTTTAGTTCTCAGGCATTTTTGGCTAATATTTTCAGGAGAATCGGTTTTAAAAACCAATCAAGAGAGGATCACAATTCACAAGCTTGTGCAAAACAACCAAATCAAAAGGCTAACTCGAAACGGAATTAGATAGAACAATAGCCATTACATTATGAAGTACCTTTTTTTCTCAACGCATTCATCATGGATCTTGCAGCAAGCGTCCAGATCATCACACGGCTTTTCTCCAGGACAACCACTCCATCCTACTCCACAGTATTTACCATATCGAATTCCAATCGCTGCCATCAAATACATTCAATTAAGATACATTGTTACTCAAATTACCATCCGCAAACATACTTATAATCGATCATATATATGTATATACATATATCGAAAATTAGGTAGAAATAATATATAGAAGGATCAGGAGCTTACTATCGCAATTCTGTTCAGCACAGGTTTTGCTACACGGTACCTATCATGGCAAAAAATAAAATAAAATTGGGGACTTGAACGAAGAGATTCAAATATCAACAAAAAGGATTTATTTATGCAAGAGTGCTTGTCGATTGGGTTGATCTCGTACCTGGGCATCACCACGACGGTTGGGAGCGCAATGGGAGACGATGACGACGGAGATGAGGAAGAAGGCTAATACTGAGCTGACACGTGTACGAATGGAAAGAGCAGTCCCACGCGCCATTCTCCCTCTCACAACCTCTTCTCTGATTCGTCTATTCTATTCACAAATCACAAGTCTGTGGTGTGACTTGGCTTTAATCAATTGAATTGCCATAAACAGCCTTAGCCGTATAGTATAATTACAACTACACCAGTAGCAATAAAAATATGAGTGATAAGTTGAAGTTTTCGTAAGGCCCATATAATGGTTTATTACTGTATATTAAGGCCTTTCCTGGGCTGGGCTCGTATCAAGTTATGTATTGCCATTTTTCAAGTATACAAACTATGAATTAACAGAGTACTGATATAGGACTGGGATTTCAATTTCCTAATTATATTCATACATTGGAACCCTAGCCTAGAGAAGGAAGTCAAAACAATGGAGCTTGAGAATTTGATTCCAGATATTACACATCTTATCCTTAATCCCCTGGAAGTGTCGAACAAGATTGAACTTGCATCGAAAAATTGGTGCTATATGGTTACCGAATCCGAAGATGTACTCTAGAGAGCACGCCATATGGCTTAATTATCGCATCACAAAGACACGGCAAAACAAATAGTGTTGATGCCGAATTAGTTCCACCCGACGGCAATGAGGCGATTCTCTTGAGAGTCCAAGATCATGGGAAAGAAGGAATAATATTGAGCGGAGGTGGCTCGGAGTTTATAACTACTAATAACTTCCCTGGCCACATTGATCGGTTCTAATTGGTCAGGATGGCTATGAAGGATTCCCGGTGTATAGCCCTATCACGAAGCATGGACTATCTAGTTTATCCTGTATTTTTTTATTTCTTTATTGATATCTCATCAATTCATCAGTCTCTTGCGTTATCGCTATAATCTGTAAAACTTTGGCTTGTTTCAGAAGTAGCTAAAAATTCCACCAAATAAATAAAATCACAATGACGATATTGAAGTGAACTCGAATGAGTTATACAGTAAACTCATCATTGACATGATTGGCAGCTGTAAATGAACATAAGAAAACAGCAAGGGTTTTCATTGCAAACAACCTTAAATGTAAGGATTTATTTCCAAGACTAACCAAGTTCCTCGCTGTTTCTCAGCTTAAGAAGAAAATAATTTGCAGAAAAACAAAAATTTGCTTGCAGAGCAGAGTGGCTACAGATACCCAACAGACGAGAAGTTTATATATTCAATCCATCCATACTAATAAGTAACCAACTCGTAATCTCAAGGATAGTAGCCAGTGAATGTGAATCCTCTTCCAATAATCTCACCTGCACAAAACCATGCAAAACACTCTAGGCCAAACAAGGCAGCAATGCCTGCATCTTCAACCTTCAGTTCTTGCCTCTTCTTCCACAAATTCTTTGCACAATCAAGTTCCTTCCAGAAGGCTTCATAACGGCCAGGAACACTGTACACAATGAAAAGAAAACAATTAAGCAACCGTCTACCAATAAAATAAGTACTGTTATCCAGAAAAATAAAGTAGAATATCAACTTCAAGAAAAGTCGGAATTTCCTTGAAAGAGAAGTCGTGAAATTAAAGAATGCAAGTTTCCACATATAAGAGACATGAAGCAAATAGCAAATTTGACGATGAAAAGCAAAACTGAAGAGCAACATGAATATAGACTTTAACTTAGTCATAACAACTTTCATCAAATAGCTTGAAAAACTGGTTTAATATAAATCATATTTTTCATCAGAAACAGGTTAACACTTTTCTCAGCAGGTTAGATTTCATATTTACATGGTCAGGGAAAAGTCATCCAAAAATAAACCACAAAAAAAAAAAAAACTAAGGGGGAAGTCAGACCTAGCTAGACGAGTGTAGAACAACTGCTTTGCCAGAAGGTTGCATTTTTCAGCAGTGGGCGGATCCTGAATATATTGCTTGTTCTGCTCCAACAACTGTCTGTAGTAGGAAGTTCCGTGCTTGGCCACAAATTCAGAAGCTGGCTTAATTTTAGATTGCAATTGCTGCAGTTTAGACGCCATCACTCCACAACTTAATCGTTATGCCAAAACCCTAGTCAATAGATCAAAACCCCTTTCAATAACACATATTCCGAAAATTAACAAGCGTAAGACAACTTAAACAGAACATAATGCGAGCTTCAATCAGCTGGTTATAGCTCAATTATACATCACATTTCATGGTCCATACTAAAACACATATACTGTCGCGAAAGTTGAAAATCATAATTAAGAATATTTAAAACTTCCATTCAATCGTACACCATTACAATATTGAATATTACAATCATTGAATAGAGAAACGCAAGCTGAAAAATATAATGAGCCAGATCTGAGAAGGAAGGAATACAATTACAACGGAACGATCGAAGAAGATGGATAAAAAGGTATCGATTAAGCAAAGCTACGACATAGGCGAAGTATGAATTAAATTTACCTTGAGAGATTTGTGAGATAAGAGTTTGCTCTACTCAAACAGCGAGCGAGAGTATTGAGAAGAAAGATGAGTGATTTTACAATTGCTACTTATCGTGGGTTTTAATTTTTTTCTTGGAGGAAAACTGTTACTATGTTAGGGTCAAATTTGGGAAATCAAATGAAATATCTGGGGGACCGGCAAACAGGCCGAATCGAAGAATGAAATGGCCTGATTCCATACCGAACCGGTAATTGCTTCGATTAGACATGATCAAAATTTGTGGGCTGAACCGGAATCGCTTTAATCATGATTCATGAACCATAAATTCAAAGTAAAACCCGAATCGAAGAGCCGATCGAAGATGGGCCCGTAACTGTTATTTATTGATTATTTCCTAGATCCAGCCAACGTAGCCCGATGTTGTAGTAATTAGAAATTGAAATTGGTCTAGATTAAAGAAAATCACTACTTTTAGAATTTTATGGGTGATTAGTTAGTTAGTATAGTAGATTAGATAAGATTTGATTATGTAACAACGAAAAGTTCTTCAAAAACCATCAATAAACTTTATTGGAGCTCATTGAAAACATTTACTAGTATTTGTTTTTCGAAAAGCCTCCTCTCATATATTCTTCAACCCATTTTATTTTTCTTAACGTTTGAGAAAAATGATTTGGATTGAAGAAGAGGCCTAAAGAATCGTTGATTGGTACGTGTTTTTGAATCAACGTCCTTTTCTTATCTCCTTGAACATAAAGAAAGATACTATATATGTGTTTTTTTTTTTTTTTATAAAAAATTATTTTACCATTAAACTTAATTATTAATCTCTCTAGCTGGCATTGTTCATACAATACAATCATATCTATTAAACCAGTACGTAACCACCCACCTGAATCCTGATATGAAATCCTGGCATTGCTTATATATCGAAAGAAAAAATGTTATCCGTATCAGCTGGATCTTCTTCTGAAAAAACTAATATCTATATATACATCGTCGGCCAACACCCACTATGATCACTCTAATGCGCTGTGAGCTTAATCATAAAATTATTATTATATGGAGTAATGTAAACATGCAAAAATAAACGTGTCATATATACTATTGTACTACATATATATATAGAGGCATTGGCTCTGGTGTTACATGACACCACAAATTTTTTAAATTTTTTTAAAAATATCTTTAAATTTATTAATCAGTTAAAATTATTCTAAAATATTATATCCGTAAAAATGTTTATAACTTTAAACTGTTAAGATATAATTATAAAAAGAAATAAAATTCAAAGATCTAATAATAAATACTCTTGAGACTTCTTATTTAAACGTAACTAACGTTTTTTCTTCCTACAAACCTCAAAAACAAAATAAAAAAATTTAATATCCGAAATTTTTTATTTGTTTTAAAATTGAAAAAAGTAAAACTTCATTTTTTTGTTTTTAAAATTAGAGGGCACCTTCAAAAAAAATAATAAAGAATATTAATTTTTTCTTATTTCTCTTATTGCTATTGATAGTCTATAATGATCATTATGAAAAATAAATTGAGAATTTGAATAGGAGATGAGTGGATGAACGATTGCTTTGTTATTTATATTAAAAATGATAGTTTCAATAATGTAGAGTATAAATTGATTTTTTAATAATTTCAAAAAATAGCATTACATCGTCGACAATTATGTAATATTATCAGTTAATTATTATCAGTTGATTTTTTATATAAAATTATTTTTATCGTTTGAAATTTTAATATATATTTATAATCCCACTATTTTTGGATCATGGTTCCGCCACCCGTATATATATTAATTAATCTGCAGCTTGTTGTTGTATATATATTCTAGGTTTATAGATATAATACTGTACGAGCGAACTAGAATGTGATCATATGCATGATAGCTCGAGATTTGTGGACCTAACTGCTGCGAATAAGATCAGGCAGCAAAAGTTTAAACTAGCTAGCTAGAGAGTTGTAATATTATATATAAGGTTTTCATGATATTATAGGGTTTCGATCAAATAAGTGTTAGTTAATTGGCAATGCCAGAGTGTTACGATCATACACTTACGTGGCACTTCGTGATACACATGGTTAATTGGGGGTGCAAAGCAGTGATTAGTTCCACGTGGCTGGCGCTATCTGCATGGAAGATCGACTATTGGAATAATGTATTTGTAGCTAATTGATGTGAAATTAAGAAATTGTAGTTGTTTGGGATCCTAGGCGATCGAGTAGATCCCATTTACTTACATATTAATGATGGGCAATGCAAATTTTGAAAATTAGCTAGATATCTTTTTCTTTTTTTATTGAGTAGTACTCCTAAATTAGCTAGATATCTGTATGCATGATTAATTTATCTTTAATACTTGTGATCATTTGATTAGCTAGCTAGCACATATATAAGTATATAATATATATTTGTGGTTTTTTTTTTTCTGGATAATGATTAGCTATAGTATATATAAGTTACTACTTGGTTGATAATAATGAGGCATGTTAGAGCTTATATCAGCTAATTTCGACTATTATTTAAAGACTAATAATATCCGAATGAAATGTAATTAAAATAGTTAAGTATATATAGTCATCAAAAAAAAAAAAAACATCTATTCAGAGAGTGATGGACCACACGCTTGCAAACTAGTGTACAAGATATCTTATCTAATAATTACATGGAAAAAAAAAACAAAAAATATAAGTAATCATTAGTAATCTTACATTAATCAACTCATAAGTAATCATTAACATCACAATCAAACTAAACTATGGCTTTTACTGGTCCGCCAAGCAGCTGCTAATTTGATCACAATCTTTTCCATCGCGCTTATGCTATGTACTACTACATCCATCTCAATATATTATAGATATATATGTCAATTTGGATTAAATTAAATTTGGAAAACCATTATGTATTAATACGGAGGGAGTATTGTCTAAGTCTAGAAATCATAGTTAAGCTATCACGAATAGTGAATCATGCTATTTCGCTTAATTAAGTAATTAAAGTGGTGAAATCTAAAAAAAAAAAAAAAAATGCTATTTAAAGTGGTGAATATCATAGGGGTTGATTATGGTAGATCGATTACTTTAAAACTGTCAATTAATTACAGTAATAAGCTGCAATCAAAAGAAATAGAAGAATAACATGTAACCAACAATTTCTTCCACTAACAATAACACATCAATTACACAGATCAATCGAATGATTTAGTTTTCTTGAAACAAATTAATTATACAAATAGAATTTAATTTCACTACGGACCTTGCTTATTATACCCATAATAAGCAAGAAAAACGATTTTCACTTCACTCTCTTGCATAGAGATTGTGACAAACAAATTCATGAATATCTCAAGAATCAAAATGGGAAATCGTTACCGAATTTCAGATGTATAAAATGTATAAAATTTAGCGCTGCTGAATTTCTCACCCCAAAAATTAAGTAGTACTAATAACAATCACTTTAGTTTCTTTCTGCCATGAAATTATGAATTCTCTTAAGAGCAACTTCTAGAGTTTGTTCACTCATATTCGCAAAGCAAACTCTAAACCAACCTGGCTCTGAGCAGTGGCACGAAGAACCTGGGGAGATATTCAGCCTAACTTCATTCACAATTGAATTCCATAAAGCTAATTCACCTTCTCTTGTAGGTTTCTCCAAAAATGGACTTAAATTCATCCAACAAAATAGCCCTGCATTACCTTTCAAACATTTAATCCCCGCTTCTCTTAGCCCTTCAATTATCATATCATATCTCTTCCTTAGCCTCTCCCTATTCGAATTAATGTAAATCTCGGTAAATTTACGATCGGACAACATCGAAGCTAACAAATGCTGCGTCTGAGAAGAGATTAATGTGAAGCTAGACATTCTTCTTGCGGTTGTCACAACTTTGTCATTGTATGAATATATCGTTCCGACTCGAAAACCCGGTAAGCCGAGATCCTTAGAGAGGCTATAAACAATGTGAACCCTCTCACATTCTTTGTAGTTCCTTTCTTCTAAAATATCGGCGATGCTCGTGAATTCGGACGAGATAAAAACTGATCCCGAGTAGATTTCGTCTGAGACAAGGTGGATATTTTTACGTGTGACAAAATCGAGAATTTCTTCTAGGACCGACTTTTCGATTGTGATGCCTAATGGGTTCGATGGGTTTGTTATAAGTACACCTCTCACTCTCATTTTCATCGAGACTGCATTTTTGTATGCATCTTCCATTGCTTTAGGTGTGATTTGGAAATTGTTTGAGCTGTCACAGTGAATTGGCACAATATGTACACCAGTCCTCCACCTTAAATCTCTATCAAATCTGCGTAATTAGAGAAGTTCAAAATTCAATCAATAATCTTGAGCTTCAAAAAAATTCAATCAATAATTTGATTTAATTATGGGCATCCATTTTAAATTATATTGTATTTAATTATGCTTCACATTAAAATGACACCAACTTAGGTATCTCTCATGACATATAGATCGATCCCTAAATTAGACAAATATGATATTATTGACACGACGAATCAAAATTTTCAAATATATTTCATATGAAATTATCGAATTTGAGATATATACTTCAATGTGTAAGGATGAATAAAATTACTATATTATAAATTCTTACCCCGGGTAATATGGAGTAGGAATCAACAAAGCATCATTGGGATTAGCTAAAATGAATGTCAAGAGTTCATTAGCAGCAGTAGCACCGGCTGTAATGACAATTCTATCAGGGTCAAACTTTACTTTTCCTCCCCTAATTTGTTCCATGAAACTTGCCATTGCTTGTCTGAAAGATTCAAGTCCATGGTAGTCTTGAAACAAAGCATTATCTCTAAAATCGGAAACTCCTTTTCTCCACGTACTACATGATTCAGAATTGTTTTCTAGGTATTTCTCCAG
The DNA here is from genome assembly GCF_046630445.1 of Rutidosis leptorrhynchoides. Taxonomy (NCBI): domain Eukaryota; kingdom Viridiplantae; phylum Streptophyta; class Magnoliopsida; order Asterales; family Asteraceae; genus Rutidosis; species Rutidosis leptorrhynchoides. Next base: position 12,135 of record NW_027266453.1, on the reverse strand, counting down.
TAAATCGAAGGATACCTAAAGAACACGTACATAAAATATTACTACTACTTATTAGTATTAAAAAAGAAAAAGAAAAATGTTAATTACCATAACATATTTCCTATATATATAATTAAAGTTAGGGTTGCGTTAGCAGGATGGTCGGTTGCAGAGGCTCCTGCTAACACATGAATCAAGTTTTTGTCTCAAGTTAATTACTTACTTGATTTTCTGCTAAACCCATCTGAATGACTCCGGATGGGTTAGTGATTTGGTCATAAGGATTCTCATCATAAGCTTTCCATCCAGCAAAATAAGGAGAGTCTTCTCCGTGAGTTGAAGAAAGTGCCGTTTTTGATAGCACCACTGTTGGTTGCTCAATTTCAATTATAGTCATATGATATACTCTATATCGAATTAGCTATAAGCTTGTTTGTGTCTTTCTAGAGAGAGAGATATATTTGTTATTGTTAATGATGAGTCTGAATGAGAACTTTTGTCAAAGACAATGGTGTGTATATATAGGAGCCATGAAGGATAAAATAAAGAAGGAAACAAAAAAATAGTGTGTGGTCCCTCAACTTGACCTTTTAAAAGGAAAATTAATGTAAATGACAATGATTGATCATGATTCAGTAAGTTCAGCATAGTTTAAAGCAAAAAATCAAGGACTGGAGTTATAGTAGGAAATACATTCACAAGATTAAATAACATTATCAAAAAAAACTAATAGTATTATACATATAACTTAAAAAAAATAGTATAATACAGTATAATCTAAGGAAATTACCGATTTATTTATAATTCAGAATTACCAAATTCGAAAAAAAGTACCATAAAGTTTATGCTTTCTGACAGTATGTTAGACTCTTGCTTCGATCTCCTAGGTAGTTCTGTAAATATTGGCATAAATCGTGTTTATAATAGTCGCAAGTTATCATTAAGATTGACGTGGTGGTTCAACGCATCGTTAGTAGATCAGGATTCAATCCTTAATTTTTGTGGCCAGTCAACCGTTTCGTACGTTAACAATTAAAACGAAAGATTAAATTCAAGATTGTCGGCTGTGAGATACTCGAAGAGACTTAAAAAAAATAGTGTCAAGTTGACAAAAGTTTCACTCTACCACGTCTCCGATTCCCAAACCTACGACTAATTAATCGAATCCTTTGTAAAGTAAAGTACAGCTCCACATAAAATTCCTTGATTTATTTAGTAAGGAATCAAGCATGACATAAGAAAATTATACTCCGAGTTATGAAGAGACCTAAGAATAGTTAGCTAACAATTGACGACGATATATAGTAGTACTAATTTGCTTTCCTAATTAAGAATAAGATTCCGATTCGTTATCACAAAATAAAAGCTCAAAGAAGATTTTTGTCTCCGTAATTAACTTCTATGCAACAGAATTTATAATTTCTCGCATCATCTCGACATACTCTTTCGCCCTGGATGTTCAAGACAAAGTATCAAACACTTCTCGTTTTCAGATTTGGATTACGTGCGTAATAAAAAAAATGATTCCATTATAAGGAACGAAATTAGGATTATATTTTGGATAGTGCCAACATGAAGTATATGCTTGTGTCTATATTAAGTATAAATTTATACGTTATAAAAAAATATAAATTTGTACATTAAAAAAAAGTATAAATTTATACCCTTTAATTCAGAAAAAATAAAGAGATTTTTATTTTTTTTCTCAGTATTAATGAACTTTGATTTAAAAATACAATTTATCACAATTTTATAAAATCAGAAGATAATCTAGTTTTTGATAAAAATCATAAAAAAAAAAAGTTTATAAGTTTTCAAACTATATAAACACATAAAATGACATTCCAAAATTTTAAAATTTTCTACTAACGTCTCAAATTATGAAAGAGAAAAATCAAAATTTGGACATGGAAGAAACGGAAAAGGGCAAATTAAGCCTGACAAAGCGACATAAAGGGTTGAAGATGAGGGTTCTCGGTTTCGTATCCGACATATATGAAGAAATTGCTGAGGTTGACATCCTCGAACATGAACCTTTGGACCTACCAGGTATAAATTCTAATACTAAAATGATAAACGTCAGATATTAATAATGACAATTTTTAGTTTACAATTTTGTGCATTGTGTTTCAGGACTTGCAGCAACTCAGACAAAAAATCGATATTGATATTTCTTATATAAATTGAGAAAGTTTAGGAATAGCAAGCGAGTCGTTAGGACAACAAACAACAAGTACTGGAAAATCATTGGTAAGAATCGAAATGTATTGTCCAGAATCTGGAGAGGTTATCGCAATCAAGAAGACATTAACTTTTGAAAAAATGTGTAAAATTTATGCTATCAATTTTTATGAAGAAACTTTTTACTTATTTTCAAACAATTAATGCTTACAATTATAATATAATACAATAGGTAAAATATATACTACTTCGTATGACAATGCATGATGTTTTGTATTTTTAATGCATCCAAAATTTTTTGTATTTAGTGAAGATCATTGACTACATATATATATTTGGATGAATTTTAAAATATAAAACACCATGTATTATAATACGAAAGGATTATTAGTTTGGAGTGTTTTTATAGTATGATATACATATAACAAAAAGTTGGCCTCATAAGGAAAACTAGGAAGGAGATCTGTACAATAACAAAAAAAAAGTTGTGTCAGCGAGGATTCGAACACGAGAAAGTAAAAGGTATATACCTTGTTTAGTTCAAAACCTTAACCATTGAGCCAACATATCGGTACAAGGCATGTTATGGACATATATAATTATTAGACGTTTTTTAATAGGTCATCTTTTTCAAAAAGTTAGGCAGTGCCTTGGCCTACCAGATTAAGGTAGCTTCGTCCCTGTCCATTATCAACGATATACTTCGATACGTGATGTTTTTTTTTATGTATTAAGTGGCGAAAAAAAAACTTATGTACAGATAATACATATTTTTAAGTTAAAAAAACATAATTTGTCTCCAATTAAATGAATAGTAGTGGGGTTAAAATATTCGAACATCCAAAAGTTTGTTTCTAGCTTCACCCGTTTGATTGGATAAATATTGTTACAGATTGTGTAAATATATGTACGAGAAAATAAATTTATCTGTAAATAGACAAATCAAGATTATAGTTGGTATTATCAAGAAAAAAAACTTAGTATATGTAAATTTTTGCAGAAAGAAACAAACAAACAAACCAAAAAAAACACAACTTAGTATATGTAAATGTTATTTGGCTAGACTGAAATATATATATTTTTTATCGTAAATTAAATGTAAATATGAACGTATTTTTTTTCAAAATATATGTAAATTTGAAAAGTATAAGGTAATAAAAATATGTTCTTCATATTCTATCACTTATTTATCCATTATCATAACTAAATTATGCGTATTTTATATTTTATATGTACATTAAATAATTTATTTCAATACGTAATTTTTAATTTCTTTTATTGTCAAATTCTACAATTAATTATACCACATTCATCTACAATATACGTATAACACATTTAAGTACTTTCTAGACAAAACAATGAGCGGAATTCCTATAAAATTCGGTCAAAATTATGTTGATCATAAACTGTTTCAACATATTTTTACTTTGTGCGTGCATCAATGTTATCTTGATCAAATTAATACTAATATCTTTATTTTTTTAATTTATTGAAATTTCTAATATTTAGATTTAATTTGAGACGAAAGAAATATTGTGTATTTAGAAAAGAAAATATAAATAAAGAACATGAATATTAATTTGTAGGATATAGATAAGACCATAATGAAACTTAATTAACAAATGTGTTAGGTGCCTGCCCCGGCTAATTGCTGATGTATTAGTGCGTTAATGCACTCTTAAGTGGAATCCAACTAGCTACACAAGGGTTAGGGAAGGACCCTAGAAGTAAGGATTTTCGGTCACTTTATGAAGTCTAATGCATATGAAAACGACATAACCCAATTTGACTAAGTCAGAAAAAACTTATATAACCCAATTTGTAGAAGGGAGATTACGTACTTAAGCTATATGATTAATTATACCAATTCGATTACAGCTCACTAGCTTTAATTTCTCGAGTAAGTAATTAAGGTTTTGTATTATGCCACTGTCACTCTCTTGTAGGGTGCAAAGCCTACACATATATAGTAAATTAAAACAGATGTGTTTACTTTTGTCTCGCGACTTTGGTTTCCAATGGGCTAAATGTATAGTATATCACAAATTGTTATATGAGAAATACTATATTTCAGATTCCCAAACTTAATTAAGACATATATATATATATATGTATTATGAAGAAAGACGTGTATGATAATTAATTAGTTAGACTAGCTAGAGACTGGTTTGAGGTTGAAGTTGGCTCTTATTACATCAGTTTCACTCGCAGTAAATGGAAACAAGAGTTAAGTTCATTACTATAGGTCTTAATTATTTTTATTTTAAATTATACAATTACGGCCGTTAATAACTGTAGTTTTATGTAACTATATAAATCAGCAGAGTGGATGGCGGTTAAAAAAACTGATGTTTAATTAATGCGTTTTGCCGTTCACGTTTATTGCGATTTGACAAACTGTCGTTCAAGTCATTAAACGGCCATTAAAATCATGTTTAATGTTTAAAAAACTGCCGTTTTAATCCTACTTCTTTTGTAGCGACTCCATGTCCGATTGAAATTGACGATCTTTCATTTCAGATCGAAACCTTATGGTTGGAAAAAAAAATGAAGTACAAAAAGGTTTGAACCAACTTAGGCTGATCATCTGAACTGGATCTGAACTAGGTAGTATAGATCCATTTTGAACTAGGTAGTATAGATCCATTCCCGATGGGCAATCTGATCAATTCGATCGATTGCTGATCTTTGACGATGCATGATTTCCAGGGATGGATCTATAAATAGTATAGGGAGAGCAATAGTTAGGATTAGATTTATAAAAAATATGGATAAAAAATATATAACATTAAATAAAAAAATATTATATTCAGTACATATTTAAAAATATATATAATGGATTTATATAAAACTTAAAAGAAAAACGAAATTATGATTTATTATATTTTATATTAGAAACATTTTATAAAATATACAAAAATAATAAGATAATAGTATAAAAATAATATAAATTTTATAAAAGAAATATGGACTAGTATTTAAAAAATTTATGAATAATAATATAATAAAAAAAAATTCATATACATTTTATGCAAAATTAAAAAATAATATACAGTATAAGTTTTAAAATTATTTATTGTAATTAAATAAAAAATATAGTTAGCAGTAATTCTAAGGAAATGAAAAATGAAAAATACAATTCACGTAAAAATTCTTATTATTTATACAAAATTATGCACTTTAAATGTAACTAACTTATTAGAATAAAGTTTTACAATTCTATAATATTTATTATTAGAATAAAATATTTTAACCCCTCTTAATTTAGATTTAATATATGATTTCTCCCGTCTTAATTCCATAATTAATTTAACCTCCTACTTTCATAAAATAATATATTATTACCCTCTTCCGTTAAAATTTTCAGTTAGTTAATCAAATTTTGACTGTTAACTTTCAAAAAATATTTACTCTTTTAATATAATTTTAATTATGATTTTAATATTAATATATATATTAGAAAATATTGTTCGATACATATTTAAATTTAGAATTATAAAATTATCAAGTAATTTATCATAAATTATAATTTGATAAAAAAATATAACTTCTTAAACTTCATTCACTACTTAAATTTTACTCTTAATATAAATCTACAATCATATATATATTAATGATAATAATTTGAAAAAATTAACCATTAAAATAATATTCTAATTATTATTTAATTTAAATTATTTAATTATTATTATTCATATGAAAAATAACAAATAAAAATATATTTAAAAGAATGAAATAGTATTTTTACAAAGTTAACAATCAAAATTTGGTCAATTAACTGAAAAATTTAACGAAAAAATTAATAATATATTATTTTGTGAAAATAAGAATTAAATTAATTATGAAACTAAGAAGGGAGAAATCATATATTAAGACTATTAAGACTAATTTTAGGGGTTAAAATATTATTATTAACAATTAACTTGTTAAAATATTAAATATAGGTAAAATATTTTTTTTAGAAATTAAAATATTTTTGATATAAAAAATTTACGGCATAAATTATGAATATTTAATTTATTTATAATGAAAAAAAATACTATAAATAAACTTGTATTGCATTTAATTATTTAATAAGTCTATTTATATATTATAAATTTTGTGTAAAAATTCCGATCAGTCTCTATTTTAATACTACAATAATCAATATATTACACATTGCGTGGGCTAGCTTTTCCGGCTAAATTTGAGTTTCACAAGTATGAATATTATTATACTTTTTATTTTTGTATAAATAGTCCTAACTACTTAAATTGACGCGTGTATAATTTTGCAAATCATGATTTCATCATCGATCATTCATCAGTACTTAGAATAAAATCAATAGGTTACGTACGCTATAAATAATGGATACTCCAAATCTATTTTATATTATCCGTAAATATTAATAGTCACATTCCAATTTTAAGAAGAACTTTTATTATTTTTTCACAATCTAAATCAAAGTATAAAATAATCATTACTTATAAAAGTATTTCAACCATTAATTTTTATGATTCTAAAAAAAATAACCATTTATTTTTTTTGATAGTTATATTTCTTCATCCTCAAAATCACATATTGTTGTGTCAATTATGTAGAGAGAGGGATATACTATCGGTACCGGATGCTTGGATTTCGTTTTAATGGAGTATTTATTTGTCATTTTATTGTTTTTCTACTTAAAATAGAATAATAAATATTTTTATATCAAAAAAATAAAAATAAGTTATAATTTTTTTAATGAGATTGCGTGTCTCCATATGTGTTTGTTTTTTGATGACAACTGATTAATTTATTGTTGTATGGCGTCACCAAGTGATTGCCTTTTTTGTCCAATTAATCTCAACTTTGCTCGATTTGATGACTGATTCGTGGGTCACGAATCGAAGCTCATGCGCACCCCGGCGGTAGATGATAAAATATGACTTTCGGCCCTTTGTCCATCAACACTTTTATCACATCCGTTTATCAAAAATAATTAAATACTCCAATTTATATTTATACTAGAGTATCACTCGAGTGTTATCTCGAATTTCATTATGAATTGGTCTAATAATTATTATTTTATAATAAATGACTTTAATTTTTTAAATTCAACGTAAATAATGAATTTGAATTATTTTTAATTATATATCAATCAATTTCATAATAATTAAGAGTGCGGATTGAGGAAGATATGAATGGGAGATAAATTAGGTAAAAGAATAAAACAATCAAATTCAAATATAAAAATATAAAAAGAAATTAAAATAAATTTAAACATAACTAAAATTTTAGAAAAAGACTGACACATGACCGATTAAAAGACACAAACACTTTGAAATTGGTGAAAAAGAAAGGAAATGAAAATTTCACTGTTTTAGATGCATTGTCATGAAAAGACTGTAATTTCTTTTTTTCATTATGCTTCGGCCTTCGTAGTATAACATTAAAATGTTTGTGAAACAACGAAATTAAAAGAAAGATCGAAAGAAAAGATTTTCACAAAAAAAACTCAAAACAAAATATTGAAAATTCAAATAAAAATGTAATTATTTTACTACTGATCATCTCAAGATTTTGGTTCTGCTTGTGGGTTCGTCATGCATACATACGATTCAAAGGCAAATGATTGCAAAAAAAGGGAAAAAGAAAATATTATTACTATATTTCTAAGCGGACGGGACAAAAATTATGCCTTTTTTTAAATCTTTATATATGAAAAAACAAAAGCAATGCACCTATTTGTTTTTATATGAAGCAATGCACTATTTGGAAAAATACGAAAATACATATTTATGAAAAAAATTATTTATTTAAAAAATTGTATTATTATTAATTTAAAATAAAAAACAAAATTTTTTACTGGACACCCTAAAATTAGAAGAGGTTTCAGAATCTCTCAATTTAGAAAATCCTGTTTTAATAGTTTTTTACTGATATTATAATAATTTAGTTACAGTAAAAAAAATTAACATCAATTAACGAAATAAAGAAAAATGAAAAGAAAAAATATGTAAGAATCCATACATATATTAGATTTAAAATAAACTAAATTCTTAAACGTAAAGAAAGGATCGGGTTTGACCGTTTGAGATAGTGGTTGCCGGTTGGACTGGATTGTGCGTGACATAGGTAGGTTTATTAATTAAGATTAATATTAATCTTATACTATACTATACAAATAGATCATCCTAAAGTGTGTGTGTATATATATATGTGTCTTAACTCATTCATATAAATTGTGCTGATTCCTTACGTACACATATATCCTTATTTACATCTTTCCATGAAACTCCCAATATCGAATAACCATTTCTTTTTCTTTTTTTAAATTAATACCGTATAGCAACATATAAATGGATATTATATATTAAAAAGAAATTGTAGATTAAAGTTGAAACTGAAAAAACTATTTAGAATAAATTAATCCCTTAATTAAGAGGATAATAGGCGGTGTGTGCTTAATTATATATTTTGTACGAAAACACGTTAAAAGTTGTCTTCACACTGGAGCTTCTCCATATTAATACCTTCTACAACGACCAGCAAAGTACACATACAATGTTCTAAGTTATTAATTAACTAAGTATTAGTATTGATATTTTCTCATAATCACCTATAAAAAAATAAAAATAAAAATCCACCGTCTCCATAATCCTCCAAATATTAGAAGTAGCTTATATATATTATATAATAATAATAATAAAATAATATAATATGTTTAGTATTCTTAACCTTATTTCGTATAACATTTTTTTAGAAAGATTTTTTTGAAGATCAATTGTTTAGAAAGTTGATAAATATTATTTCTTCCATCTCTCAATATATTTTTTTTTTTTTAAATCTTATATTTATTTTAAAAATAATGATTTTCATTTTATATCAACAAAATATATTATATTTTTCATATTATCTTATCGAGAAATTGAGAGAGTAATTAAATGGAAAATATTGAATCGAGCCAATGAACAATCCGAAAATCAATGACTTCAGAAGAAAACATATCAGTGGTCTTAAAATGAGTGACCGACGCATTTGAACACTCTAATTATACTAAATATTGTGTTATTTATACGTGTATTAATTGTATTTTTCATGTCGGAAAAGATTTTTGTTGGTAATTATGGTTTCGAACCTTCATGGAGATTCTACCTCCGATCTGTGCAGATTGGAAATATACTCCGTATCAGGGATTTAAAAGTTACCGTTAGGCTTCAGAAATTGGGAATTAGATCTTTGACCAGTTCTATGTTACATTAGGAGTCAAATAAGATGTTTCGTAAAAGACAGGGACTTAAGGTAATGTGTTTTGTAAATCTGGCTAAAAGGCTTGAAAGCCCAAGTCGAAATTGCTGCAACAAAACACATTATAGATCAAATGTGGTCAACTTAATGAGACCCATTATTGTAGAAATCCACAATTTGGTCAAATCTGGGCCACTTAGCCTTTAATAGTATCTTTGGGCCCTCCAAATAGCATAGCTGTAAATACCTGCTCAGTATCTCTTTCAGTCTTCATCATTATTGACATTATTATACAGTCGAGTTACTCCTGCTTTATACCGGCATCGACAACGGTTGTTATTTTAAAGCTTAATTATAAGATATTTTTTTAATTAGTATTTCAAGTTTTTATAAGTTTTTTTCTTAAAGGGAAAATGAGCACTACTCGGAAGGGATATTGAGCGGGGTATGTATTTATTATCTTCGGGTAGTGTTCGTCCTCTACAAGAATTGCTGATCAACTTTTTCGACAGCTACAATAACAAATCCTCGCTCACATGGTAACTGGTGTTTGCTTGAGTTTCTTCAGGGTTCAGAGTAATCGGGTTGATCGGTAGCTTTCTATCCAAGTTACTATGTATTGCTACTTTTGTAGAAAGGTTGATCGGTAGCTTTCTATCCAAGTAACACGAACTCCCGTTAAGCCCAATCCAATTGAGTATCCTTAAGTTGGGCCTTGACAAATGATTAATGTTACAACTTGTACAATACCAATTACAAGTCCAACTATTCGTCAAAAAAAAAAAAAACAGTCCAACAAATGCTAATTCCTTTCATTGGTGGATTAAAATAAATAACCAAGTGGCTGGCTCTCCATTAATAAATATACATGGATGATGGATGGATTATATTCCATTTATGAATTTCTAGAACTTTTTTGTTGAGTTATCATAATCGAGTCTTGTTAAAACCATTAGGCTTTGTTAGACTAGCCGTTGCTTGTGTCATCACGAATGCTATTATTAAAGTATTAACCAATCAAGCCAAGTTTGGGCTTTCAGCTATTGGTTGACCGTTGTAGCTATCAAGCTAACCAGATGATTACATCTTATAAGTGATACTTTTACACGTTAACAATTCTATTCTCGGACATTGACAGTATTATAGTATATTTTGTTTCTCTTGCATCATGAAATTCTAATGTATATATCAAGCAAGAAGACCCTGGAATTTATATTACAAATAATAAATAGAATTTGATCAAATAATTAACTCCCGATTTAATTATGAAGCATGGATCATTTTCACCAACAAATATTTCAATTTCAACAAAATAATGCTTGGAGAGTGTGCTTTTAACTTGGAAAGTATAATCGATTAATTCTTTCAACCAAATCGTCGCACAATTGATTAGACATTTTTTCCTTCAAAAAAATATGAGTTCGACTTCATGGAAGAGCGGATCTTGAGTTGGTAGTTTGTAATAGGAATATTTAATAATAATAATAATAATAATAAATAAAAAAATAATCGATTAATTCTGGTTTCAATATCTATCATCCTATATATCCTATCTGATATGAATGAAAATTCATAGGGAGGATGTCCGCATTAAATTCAAGAACATAGCTTTAGTACTATATTCAATACAAGCTGTGTATGTATGTATTTTCTTTTCTGAAGTTTGTATTTATGTATAGGAGATTCATGAATCAATATATATACTGAGATCTGCAACATTTACTTCCCAGCTGGCGTACATGGATTTTGCTCATTTTTCAAAGAATGCCTTAAGGATTAATTTGTGGCACCATCTCCATAAAACATTTCTTGTTAAATATTTACTCTCTTTTCTGTATATTACTACTTCCGTCCCTTATATATTACTACTTCCGTCTTTAATTAAATGTCGGTTTTTTTAAGCAAATGAAGAGTAATATAGTAGAAGTTAATTGTAATTAATTACCAACCCTAAAAAAAAGTGATTACTAATACATTACTATCATTTCTTAAGGAAAGTAAAAGACCTAAAAATATTTGACACCCAGACTCTAAGAGCAATTACGTGTAACACTCGATCTTTTTTTTTTAATAATAAAAATCTATATTTTATATGTACGAAATGAAAGCTGTAGGCAATTTTTTTATCAAATTAATTTATTTATAGTATTTATTTAGAATCAGAATGTAAATAAGTAGGACTATTATATACATTACTATCTAGTCAATACTCAATACCCTAAATATGCTGTAAATCTGTAATATTCTTATTTGTTGGGCTGATTTAGTCGTGACGATTTAGGGGGATATTCTCATTGGTTCGACTTCGACTGTATTATTGACAGATGGAATTGTAACCTTGTTGTGTTCACAAGTGTCCGTCTGTACGATACATAGCTCCTCTATAGATCCCGATTTATTCATATCATAAAAATCGAAATTAAAATTGCAGTGGAGCAAATTTTAAGGATTTTGATATGAGATGAAAAAAAAAAAAAATTCTCACTCCATCCTTAGAAATAGAAACAATTCCCCAATTTATTTTTTTAATATTTTATTATAATTTGACCAATCAAATTGATTCTCTTTCCAACTTACACCAAAATACAATTACACAAATATCAAATCCATTAATTTTTTCTTTTTTCATTATTTAATTTGAAAAAAAAAATATTGTGAGTAAAATATTTTCTTCTCCTACGTCTTTTTTTTCTCTGTAGGTTTTTCTACACAAAATTTATTATAAATTTCATTCTTGTAATCATTATTTCATAGGTTAATTCATTT